>NC_056729.1:981831686-981886686 GCF_019279795.1 Protopterus annectens
CGTCAAGGTTCCTTTTGAAGAGGCCCAAGGAGGTGCTCTGCTTGACATGTATGGGCAGTCTATTCCAGAGTCTGGGGAGTCTCTGGGTCAGGAACCTATCCCTCCAGCATGTTTTGTTCATTGTGATGACAAGGTTTAGATCCCTGGACCGTGTGGCTCTGAGTGATTGGGATTTCTTTAAGTGGAACATGTCCAACAGCTCATGGTTTGACATGGCCTTGTATGTTAAGCAGAGATCACCTCTGAGTAGACGATATGCCACAGAGTATAGTTGGAGTTTTTTTAGATGGTCAGCATAGGGCATCTGCTTTAGGCCTGTGATTCTTTTAGTGAGATATTCTGCGGCTTTTCCAGCTGTTGCAGATGTCTTGTGAGGTACATACCAAATGGGGCATTGTACTCTATAATGGGTCTAATGAGGGATGAGTACAGTGGGACAATGACCTCCTTTTTTCTGGATGAAAAGCACTTAGTGATGAGGTGTGCCACATATGCAGATTTCCTGACTGTTGTGGCAACGTGGATATTGAAGGTAAGACCACTGTCCACCTGTGTCCCCAAGTCTCTCATCACACTTTTGGTGTTTAGTGTACTGCCACCTATGTGGTAATTCATGGGTACATGTTTTTTCCCAAAGTGGATAACTATACATTTCTTGGCATTAAGCTTGAGCCCATGGCTCTGGCAACAAGCATCTGTTTCTGTAAGGCCCTTTTGTAGAATATCCACATCATTTAGGGATTCAGTAATGACTTCCAGTTTGCAGTCATCTGTGAACTTTGTTAGCCAGAGGCCCTTAGTGTTGGCCTGTACATCAGAGAAGTAGATGCCAAACAAGAGCGGTCCCAGGACTTAACCCTGAGGTAGTCCACTTGTCACTTGTCTGGAGCTGGATTTGGAGTAGGCTACATTTACAGTTTGGGTTCTGTCAGTAAGCCAGTTGGCAACCCATCGAGTGATGTAGGGATTTATGCCCAGCTTAGTAAGTTTATCTATGATTCCAGAGTTGGGGATGGTGTCAAAGGCCTTGTCGAGGTCCAGATAGGCTGTGTGGACCACCTTACCCTGGTCCACAGCTCTGAAGACTGATTCAAAGAAGTCAGTCAGGTTCAGGAAACAAGATCGGCCCTTCACGAACCCAAACTGGGAGGTGTCCAGTGTTTGAAGGTTGCCAATGTCTTTGTTTATAAGTTCCATGACAATGCATTCCATGCCCTTGCAGATCAGGCTCATCAGACTGATGGGCCAGTAGTTCCCAGGATCCAAGGTCGAACCCCCCCATTGTGGAGTGGGATAAATGTAGCTGTGTGCCACTTGGTGGGCACGAAGCTTGAGGTGAGGCTATGATTAAACATGACACTTAGGTGAGATGCCAGTTCATTTTGTAATTCATGTAGTACACAGCCCAGGATGTCATCTGGTCCCATGGATGCTGTATTCTTAGCTTTGAAGAGTGCGGTTTCTAACTGTGTGGCCATGATTACCAGAATTTGGCAATCTTTTGGTATTGAGATGAGCCCTTAAGGGGGTGAGGGGGGGTGAAGGTGGCACTAAATTTATCTACCAGGCTATTGGCAATATCCTTGGGATCAGTATATTTAATGCCATTCTGTTGTAGCTCAGAGCAGATTTGAGCATTGCCATTTAGATTCTTGACATAACTATAGAATGCCTTGTGGTTGTCTTTGGAATCTTTGGCAATTTTATTTTCGTAACTAGCTTTTGAGGATTTTATGAGGGATCTCAGCTTCTTACTGAGGCTGGTAAGGGAGTTTTTTTCATCCTGGGATTTTCCTCTTTTCTGCAACAGTTTCTTCTTTCTATTGTATAGTTTGTTTATGGCAGGGGACCACCAGATTGGCTTTCTTTTTTTTGGAGGAGAGCATCTTGGTTCTATTTGGAATGGCACAATTCATGCACGAGTGGATGTGCTCATACAGTGCCTTAGTGTAGGATTCAGCGGTCGAACCTCCAGTTCCCGTCTGCCTGGGTGTCATGAAGTTTGTCACTTCTGACTTGAGTAGCATGAAGTTGGCTTTGGAGAAGTTTGTTACGGAGGTTTCCTTATGGGTGTGTGGGGCTGGGATGTGGATGTCAAGGTTGATTAGCTTATGGTCAGACCTGACCAATGAGGGGGTGACTACTGGTGTGGAGCATCTATCTCCCATGTTGGTAATGACCAGGTCTAGGATATTGGAGCCCCTGGTGGGACAAAGGATTAGTTGATCCAGGGCGTTGGAATATATGAATTCCAAGAACTGTTGGGAAAAGGTGTTGGTACCCGAGAAGTTTTACCAGTTAATGGCAGGGTAGTTGAAATCACCCACTATTAGGGTGTTTGGTTGTATCTTAATATTTTCCAGTATGTTTAGAAAGGTGTAGTGAGAATCTTGTGGTGTGGTGGGGGATCTGTAGCAAGCTACAAATTGGATTGCAGTCTTACCTAGTGTTAGTTGCACCTAGGGAATTTCAGATGCATTGTATTGGACAACTAATGTGGAGGTGTGAATATCCTTGGTGAATATGGACACTCCTCCACCTTCAGTGTTTCGGTCTTGGTTTGCTGGCCGAAAAGTTTGGTAAGAGTTGTAGCCTGGTATTGCAGGCAAGCTCTCTGGAGCCTTGAACCAGGTTTCAGTTAGTGCACAGATATCGAAGTTCTCCATTTTTAGGAGTGCCTCGAAAGACTGCATTTTGAGGGTTAGACTTCTAGCATCGAGTAGCATTACCTTCAGATTTTGCATGCTTGTATCTGTTACAGTGGTGTTTTTTTCCTTTGGACCTTGTCTAAAAAAGGCACTATAGGGGTGACAAGAGCTTTAGCAAGTCACCTGAATCTCAGGGGCGACAGGTACAGACCATCTCTGACAAAGCATTGTGGTTTGTTGATCATGTCATCCCAGGCAGGCAGATACTGGATCCCCATTGAATGACACCAGAAGCTTAGCCAATTGTTGAAATCCATCATTTTGTCCTTATACTGTGGTATCATTCTGGGCGAAGGCAGGATGCTACTCAGGGTTAGGGTCATACCTGCCTGGGCCACATGATCCAAGAGCTCTTCCATGTCTCTTTTCATGTAGTCCATGGAGGTACATCTCAAGTCATTCACTCCAACATGGACAATGACAGAGTTGTATTTGTACTTGTTGTGGAGTGACTTGAGTGCATGCATTATGTGGCGGATCCTGGCACCCGACAGGCAGCTGACTGTAATTTTCTCCTTGTTCAGCCTGGTGAATGGGACATCAATGTGCCTGACTATAGAGTCACCTATGACTAAAGTGTTGGGTACATTTTCTTGCCTTAGGGGCTGTTGTTGGGTGGCACACTGGTGTTGTGAGCTATGTGTCACTTTGGCTGTGACTCGTGTTTGTTTGTGTTTCAGCTATGGAGGTCCTTGTTGCCTTGGCAGGTTAATGCTAAGGGCCTCCGCATGTGTGGGTTCAGTGTTGCTATGCCTGGGTGTTGATGGTGTGGGTTTTGAAGGGCTTTGTGTTGCTTGAAGTGTAGTGTAGTTGTTAACCTTCTCCTCTTGACTGTCTAGCACAATCTTGGCTGGAGAGAGCTTTGCTTCCAGTTTGGCTATTTAAGTGCATCGCTCACAGGTTGTAGTGTTGGGTGGTAGGAGGAGAGGGTTTTCTGTGTACATGAGGTATTTTGCCCCAGTATGTCCAGATTGACCAGGTGGACAGGAGAAATCACCGGAAGCTGACCCTTGGACATGCCTGTTTAGATGCTTTTTTTGTAAATTATAAGAGCTGTTTTAACTTACCTTTGCAAGGTACTTTGCAATTATAGGCTGTTTAGTGCCTATGATTAATTTCTCCTTATTAACAAGGAGAGTTGAGTGTTTGATAAGGCGTATGAAGAGTTGTATAAAAGGTTGGACACTAAGGAGGGAGAAAAGGACCTGTAACGATTGGCTAGACAGAGGGACTGAGCTAGTAAAGATGTGCAGCAGGTAAGGGTGATAAAGGATAATGAGGGAAACGTACTCACAAGTGAGGAGAGTGTGTTGAGCAGATGGAAAGGGTACTTTGAGGGGTTGATGAATGAAGAGAATGAGAGGGAGAGAAGGTTGGATGATGTGCGGATAGTGAATCATGAAGTGCAGTGGATTAGCAAGGAGGAAGTAAGGATAGCTATGAAGAAGATGAAGAACGGAAAGGCTGTTGGTCCAGATGACATACCTGTGGAAGCATGGAGGTGTTTAGATGAAATGGCAGTGGAGTTTTTAACTAGATTGTTTAATGAAATCTTGGAAAGTGAGAGGATGCCTGAGGAATGGAGAAAAAGTGTTTTGGTACCGATTTTTAAGAATAAGGGTGATGTGCAGAGCTGTAGTAACTACAGAGGGATTAAACTGATCAGTCACAGCATGAAGTTATGGGAAAGAGTAGTGGAAGCTAGGTTAAGAAGGGAGGTGATGATCAGTGATCAGCAGTACGGTTTCATGCCAGGAAAGAGCACTACAGATTCGATGTTTGCTCGGAGAGTGTTGATGGAGAAGTACAGAGAAGGTCAGAAGGAGTTGCATTGTGTCTTTGTGGATTTAGAGAAAGCATATGACAGGGTGCCTAAAGAGAAGTTGTGGTATTGTATGAAGAAGTCGGGAGTGTCAGAGAAGTATGTAAGAGTGGTACAGGATACGTACGAGGGTAGTGTGACAGCGGTGATGTCTGCAGTGGGAGTGACGGATGCGTTTAAAGTGGAGGTGGGATTACATCAAGGATCAGCTCTGAGCCCTTTCTTATTTGCAATGGTGTACAGGTTGACAGACGAGATCAGACAGGAGTCCCCGTGGACTATGATGTTTGCAGATGACATTGTGATCTGTAGTGAGAGTAGGGAACAGGTGCAGGAGACCCTGGAGAGGTGGAGATATGCTCTAGAGAGAAGAGGAATGAAGGTCAGCAGGACTAAGATAAAATATATGTGTGTGAATGAGAGGGAGGACAGAGGAATGGTGAGGATGCAGGGAGTAGAGGTGGCGAAGGTGAATGAGTTTAAGTACTTGGGATCAACAGTTCAGAGTAATGGTGTGTGTGGAAGAGAGGTGAAGAAGAGAGTACAGGCAGGATGGAGTGGGTGGAGAAGAGTGTCAGGAGTGATTTGTGACAGACGAGTACCAGTAAGAGTGAAAGGGAAGGTCTACAAGAGGGTAGTGAGACCAGCTATGTTATACGGGTTGGAGACTGTGGCATTGACAAAAAGGCAGGAGTCAGAGCTTGACGTGGCAGAGTTGAAGATGTTAAGATTTGCATTGGGTGTGATGAGGATGGACAGGATTAGGAATAAGTTTATTAGACGGTCAGCCCAGGTTGGAAGGTTTGGAGACAAAGCCAGAGAGGCAAGATTACGTTGGTTTGGACATGTGCTGAGGAGGGATGCAGAGTATATTGGGAAAAAGATGCTAAGGATGAAGCTGCCAGGTAACAGGAAAAGAGGAAGGCCTAAGATAAGGTTTATGGATGTGGTAAGAGAGGACATGCAGGCGGTTGGTGTGACAGAGCAAGATGCAGAGGACAGGAAGAAATGGAAACAGTTGATCTGCTGTGGCGACCCCTGACGGGAGTAGCCGAAAGAAGAAGAAGAAGTTGAGTGTTTGTATCAGTTTAAGGCTTCCTAATGCTTTCCAGCATGTTCTAGAGCAAGTGCTAGTCACAGGGGTTCATATCTTTAGTGCAACTACAGAGAAACCAGCTAGTTCTAAGGGAAAATTTGAAGAGCAAACTTTCTGGCACCTGGAATAGTTTAACCGTAGACCCACAGTACTGCACGATGTGAAAAATGCACAAACACGCGTTTTTAAGCCAGAAAGTTGAAAGGGATAGAAATCAGCTCAAAATGGCTAATAAAATTTCAATTTCAGAGTTGGAAACCACTCCTCCAGTGTTAGATAGGCAGTACAATGCTCACCACTCCCACTGGTAAGCAGTAGGACTTCCCTCTACCACAGCAAGGGCTGGGTAGCTCTGAACACAGAAAATAAAGTCCTGAGACAATCAAAGCCTGGGATATGGACTGGCTAGGAAAGGTGGGAAATGAGCAAACAAGATAGTATTTTTTTTTTGTTTTGTTTCTTTTTTGGTTAAAACAGGCTAAACAATGCAATAATACAGTAAATAAACACAGAAAAGCTAACACAATTGAGTGTGTAGCCCTAAACAGTAAATGCAATTTAAACTCTACAAAATTAGCGATTTAAAACTTTTTAAATGAAGCAAGTCAAGTGAACAACTGAAAAACGATTTAAGAGGCAGTAATACAGTAGAATAAGTAGCTAGTCTACATATACAGAAAAGTATATATATATACAGAAAAGCAGCTAAAACAACACTAAAACAATTCAGATGCAGTGCATCCTAGAGCACTTGAGTTGCAGCAATATTAAGGCAACTATAGTTTTAATAAATGTACTAAAATGCACTCTATATTTCCAAAATGTTTAAAAAGCACAGTCAGAACACAAGGAGATTAAGGGAATTATTTTTTTTTAAGAAAGGGAGAAAGGAGGAACATAAGGAAAGAAATTAAGTGGGTTAGCCTTCTCAGATGTTTTCTCTGTATTGGGTAGAATGAGCTAATGACACTAGACTGGGAGGAGTGTCCAAGATCAAATTTAGAGTAGGGGTGGACAACTGCAAGGCCAGCAGGTATAAAGACAAGAAGCCAGTAGGGAGGGTGGAAACTATTTTAGGCAGAAAACACAACAGAAATGTTTATCACAGCAGAAAACCAGCAGTGAGCCAATAGCTATGAAATATAGTACAGGTATGCAGTATACAATACAATTGCTATAAATATCTAGAGTAAGTAATAACTACTAAAAATAAGCAAAAAACAGGCTACTTATTGCTATATATCACAGATCAGGTGCTCCTCCTCAGATAGCTCTGTGTGTAATGGCTGAAACACTCAAGTTAACTTCTTAAGTAACAGAAAGTTGGAACCTGAAACAACTTAAAAAAAAAAGCTCAAAAGAACCAATGAGGTGCTTTCTCCAAGCCATAGCCCTGGCATCCCAACTAGACAATGACCATAAACACTAATCTCTCACTGAAGTGGGGGATGGTCTTTGCTAATTAAGATGGCTTGGACAATGAGCTCAGAAAACAGCCTCTAACAAACAACTAGGCCCACAAACACGATTAGGCATATGGAGAATATTACATCTACTACCTAAACTATTTTAGGCAGAACACACTACAGAAATGTTTATCACAACAGAAAACCAGCAGTGAGCCAATAGCTATGAAATACAGTACAAGTATGCAGTATACAATAAAATTGCTATAAAAATCTAGAATAAGCAATAAATACTAAAAATAAGCAAAACAACAGGCTACTTATTGCTATATATTACAGATCAGGTGCTCCTCCTCAGATAGCTCTGTGTGTATAAGGTTTGATCATGCCCTCTAACCGCTGCCTGTTTGAACTTTTATGTTCTCACTGTGTCTCTGTTGGGTTCCTGCCACCTCCAAAAATCATGCTGAGTGTGTTCATCTCAAACTCACCAATGAATGGAGCTGTGGGCAGCAGCACAGACTCTACATGGTGCCCTATAGGGGGAAGAGTTGCACAGACCATCCACTTTGGGCATCTACTATGTTGTGCAGTATCCTCAAGATAGGAGAACACAAATCGCGGACTCTGTACCATGGTAGGACTAGCCACTCGATGGTGTAAGATATTGCTCTAGGTAATTCGGTCATGTTGGCTAATATTACCAAAATGGGCATGGGTAGTTCGACCTGACCTACAGCAGGAACCCATGCAGTGCCATAGTTGTAGGGGAGGGGTGAGAGTGGTGGTCCACCCCGGGTATCATTTCTGAGACTGTCACATTTATAATTTAATTTAAAAAATGGTTGTTCTTCTTTAAAAACTGTCCTATAGTTGGTCCTGTCGCACACACCTGTCACATCATGTCTGTGCGTGTGTTGTCACACAGATGTCCTGATGTCTTGTTCCTCCATTTTGCTTCTTCACCAAGGGGAATTTTACAGTACAGTAACATGTTACTCAGGCTCAAACACTGTACCTTAGGCAGAAGAAACAAGAACCTGAATTCTCTACATCTACCACCACTTATGATTCAAGGAGTTGAGTCCACAGCTCTCAGTTGTCCATGTTTTCACAGAATGACTGGAATGTTTGGCTCATACTTTTGGTCTATTCCTCTTAAAATTTGTGGTTTTCTGGCAAATCAGAGAGAAGTGAATTCACTAAATAATGGTAGCCATTTAAGTTTCAGTCTTCCTACCTTTGAAGAAACTCATGGTAACACAAAACATTTTATTCTATCAGCCTTCTAAGATTATACAAGCAATGTTTAAAATGTGTCCCTGGTTTTCGGCCTTTGTCCCCCCTAAAATAAATTTTGTCTTTTTCCAGATTTCTTGTGCTACAAAGTTGAGAGATATAGTTGAGTTGTTGTTGTTGTTGTGTCTTTTGGCTTTTCCCGGTTAGGGGTCACCACAGTGGAACTCCGGTCCGCTAATGACTGGCAGTAGATTTTTACGTGCCGAGTTGCCGGCCCTGACGCACAACCTTCAACAAAGGTACGCCCATTCATGCATGTCTCCACACAGAAGACACTCTAGCTGAGAATCGAACAGGACAACGTCTTACTGTGAGGTGACAACGCTACCACAGCACCAATATAGTTGAGTGTCAAGTGGATTTTGCAAGGAGCTGAGAGCTTCAGGGGAAGAGAAGTTTAGTGCTGCTTATGCCAAGTCTATTTGCATTGTTATCTCTACTCGCACAGTATGTAGATGGATTACTGTACTGTACTATAAAGGGGGTGGATGCTGCAGTCCTGAGAATGCCCTCCTTTGCCATCCATTCCCTATTGCAATATTACTAGCTTATCATTTTTTTTAATGTAACATGGGATTTATCCTTCAAGGGCAATGGGCACTTTATTTGTAGATGAAACAATAACATATAAAGTTGTTTGCTAGCAACAACCTCTTCATTAGTTACAGATCTCTTTAATGTGGAATTATTCAGATGACTTTTACTTCTGCAGAGATTGTGCATATTTACTGATATTAGGAGATTGTACTGACAGAAGTTTGAGTAGACTTTTATTGTTTTGAATTGGGCAGTTTTGTCATTATTGGTTCATAAATTTTGATTTATTACTTACTGGAAAAATGTTCAAAACAATAAATTTAATACACACTCTAGCAAGTGTGCTGTATTATACAAGGAATATAATTTAATACACTCATAAAGATGAAGCAAAGAACACACGTATGTTTGCATGGTCGTAAATATGTATGCAAGGAGCCTATGATTTGAAAACAGCCCAAAGGTAAACTTTATCCACCTCTGGCCAGATGCATTTCCTTTGAATGTGGGTTTCAATGCTGTTTCAAGGGCAGAGAAGTTTTAATGCTAAGTCTGTTTTCATTGTGAGACTGTATTGCTTTCTTTAGCAGATGTCTATCAGTGTTTATGCTATAAAATTTAATATAAAAGTCTTAAATACGTTCATAGGTTCATAGGTTAGTACTAAGCTAACTGCCCTTGTGAGCCATTTTAAGCCTAGCCAGTTATCCCTTGTGAAACTCAAACCCTGCACCTTGTGTTTGTAAGGTAAACACCTTAACCATTAGGCCACCCTCCCAACCCCTGGGAAAATGATATCCAAATAATCATTGTAGAAGTAAAGCATAAAGCAGTATGCACATTACAGTGTTTATAGGAAATAGGGAGAAATAGCCAAGTAATGGGATACTAGAATGTCTGCAGGGGGGAGGGCTGTGCATGGGGGGGGCCCTGTTTGACCATGATTTTGTGAGGGGGAGGGGCAGCAAACTGAAATACAGCCCCTGGTGATACAAACTCTAGCTACACCACTGGACCTATGCTAACGGTGTGAGGAGTGTATGTGCCCCTTAAAGCCCAGTAGCCCTGGGAAAATAAGCTACTGGTCAGCTGGTGTCTAATTGCCCAGCCTGGGTTACCTGAGATAGCTCTGTTGAGTGAAAGCTGGATGTAAAACTAATCAACCTGCCAAACATGAACAGAATTGACACACTTAACGTAGGTTCACTGTCAGGATGCAGCTTTGAAATAGATGACATGATGATACGGAGGAGTATTTATCCAAGAGACAAGATGGAAGGGCAGTGCAGCAAAGCCACTTGAGTTGGGATCCAGCGTCTACTATTCGGGAAGGGGACATGATAGAAATGGTGTCAGAAATGTAGTGAGGGACGGCTTCAGGAGGCAGTGAGAGATATCATCAGAATTAGTGACAGACTCATGGCAATCAAACTCCAGTGTAATGATAGGGCAGTATTCATAATCACAGTCTATGCCCCACAGCATTGTGATAGCGAGGAAAAGAGTGCATTCAGACAGCAGTTGTAAGACCTACTAGATAAAACAGGATAACGTGAATTGGTGTTGATAATAGGTGACTTGAATGCACATATCGGGACAGACAGAACAGGATACGAAGACTGCTTGGGACCACATGGGTGGGTCAACAGGATTAAAGAAGGGGAGGCCATTTTATTTTTTATTTTATTTTATTTTACATTTGTTTACCAGGATAGACTGGCTGGATGCATGTCCTTTTTAAGCGGAGGCTTGGGGAAAAAAGCTCCAGTTACTAAATAGACATACGAAATAAGAAAAAAGAAAAACATGGTAATAAATGGAGTAATACAAGACATCAAAGATCATTTGGCAGTAGTTGCCCTTAATAACTTAAATGTGATTAATACAAATCAATAAAAGAACATGTAACAGTAGTATATACAATGTTATATAGTGTGTTATGCCAACTATCAGTATACATTCCATTAGTACATTAGAGGGATTTTATGCAGGGATGTGGAGTATAGAGAGTCAGAAGGAGAATAAGATTGTAGTATACGTAAGATCCCATAGTGTATTTCTGTTGAATTTAGTCATCAATGGAAAGAATGTTGTTTGAAGGGTGGTTACATTGTGATATTAAAAATAATCCTAGTTTCTGTGTGTTACATTAGCCAGGAGAAGTTGAGAGTGAGTTACTATCTATCAGCCAGGGGTGGAGCAGAGGCAGAGTGACTTACTAAGGAGATATTTTTTAGGCTAGTTTTGAATAGTGGTAAGGATTGTACAGAGGTAATGTTTACAGGCAGTTTGTTCCAGATTTTACCTATGTAGTTTGCAAACAGGGAATCCCCTGCTTGGATTTTAGACTTATGCCTGACAAATGGCTTGAGAATAGCCAATACATGGCTTAGAAAAAGAGACATTCACAAGATCACATACAAGAGTGGCCAACAAGCAACTCAGGTACACTTCTTCCTAGTAAAGAAATAGCACTGGGGTAGAATCAATGATTGCAAAGTCATCCCCAGTGAAACAGTTGGCCCACAGCAAAAAATACTGGCAGCCGCAATCAGCTGCAAGCAGTAGTCACAGAAGGCTCTAAGGTCAACAGAGACCAGGCTGAAAAACTGGAAGTTGACTTGGAGAAAGTACAGCAGTTCAAGGAATTAGTCAGGGCTCCAGCACCACAAGAAGAGGAGGAAATAGGTGGAGTTGAAGAAGAATGGCAGTACCTCAAAACAGCATGTGTAAGGACTACAGAACAGATATGTGGCCAAAATAGGTATGAAATAAGGTACATAAGGAAAGGTGGTGGTGGAATTCAGAAGTCCAGGAAGTTATCAAAAGAAAGGAGTGCAGGAAAAAGTGTAGGATAGAAAAGACTAACCAGGCTAGGAAGGAATACTGATTGGCTAACAAAGAAACTAAGAAAGTTGGGAGAGTGGCCTAATGGTTAAGGTGTTTGCCTTACAAACACAAGGTATACGGTTTGAATCTCACAGGGGATAATTGGCTAGGCTTAAAATGGCTCACAAGGGCAGTTAGCCTAGTACTAACCTATGAACCTATGAAAGGAGTTGCAATATCAAAGAATAGGGTATAACAGGCACTCTACCAACTTCTGGAAAGTGACTCAGTAAGTGGCATAACAAAACTATATCTGGTTGCAGGGCAAAGACAGAAAAGTAAAGAAGATAGTCAGATATTCTTCCTAAGGGATGTCAGCAACAACCTGATCACCAGTGTACAGGTCATGAAAGGCAGATGGAAGGGGTATTTCCAGCAGCTTCTGAATGAAGAAAACCCAACAAAAGCTGTACTGCCCTAGAAGCAGCCTATGTTGAGGGCTGAAGAGGATCCCACCCTAGAAGAAATAAAAGTTCCCCTAAGGAAAATTAAGTCAGGGAATGCAGCAGACTCAGATAAGGTCACAGATATGATAAAGATGCTGGGTGAGATAGGGGAGAAATGGCTTCTGAGGGTACCTACAGCAGTGTGGAGAGAAAGACATATCCTAGATGACTGGAAAATAAGCTTACTTGTGCCAGTGTACAAAAACAAAGGGGACATCCACAACTATGGGCAGTACAGAGGCATCAAACTCCTACTACTCTGCACAAAAATTATAGAGATGGTGATTGATAAATGGATACGTACAGTAGTAGAATGTAAGATGGGAGATGAGCAGTTCAGATTCAGATCAGGATGCAGCACATCTGACCTAATGTTTGCAGTGAGACAGATGGTTGAGAAAAAGCTACAGATGATGAAAGACTCCAACTAGGCATTGCTGGACTTGGAGAAAGCATATGACAAGGGTCCAAGAAAGCTGATTTGGACAGTACTGTGGTGGTTCAAAGTCCTAGAAACATTGGTAGAATTAGTGCAGGCTATGTACAAGGACCCAGTGATTCAAGTACAAACAGTGTTTGGCCTTACAGAGGGCTTCCCAGTGGGAGTGGGTGTACACCAGGGTTCCGCTATCAGCCCACTGCTGTTCATACTGGTGATGGACTACATTAGCTAACAGGTTGGAGGGGACAGATCAAGAAAGTTGCTATATACAGATGATATGGCATTACAGGCAGACTCTGACAAGAACTACAGCAAAGGATAGGGGAATGGAATGCAAAACTGAAGGCACATCAGATGAAACTAAGCATAGATAAGCCAGTGGAAATGGCAGCAAATTGGGGAAGTCAGAAGAAGCTGATAACTGAGATAGTAGGCAAGATAGTGGAACAGGTAAATAGCTTCAAGTATCTGGGAGGGGTGGAGTGGTTGAGGAGAAGGGAAATTCGAATGAAGAGGTCATACCTAGAATCAGAGGGGCTTCAGCCAGCTGGCATACAGTCTTAGGTGTAGTCTATGATAAAAGAATGCCAAAGAATCTGTCAAGTAAGGTGTACATGACAGTGGTACGGGCAGCTCTACTGTATGGTACAGAAACTTGGGCAGTAAAGACAGAGCAGATGAAGAAGTTAGAGGTGATGGAAATGAACTGAGTACAGTGAGATCATATTTTGATTTTGGATACTCTTACCAGTCCCATCTCCTCTGCAGTGTACAGAGAGAGAGCACTTGGGAAGGGCATTCCCCTATAGTATCTTAATCTGCTCTGTTTCCTCCATCTCAAAAAAAAAAAATTTGCACTTCATCTGCATTACTGTATTTGTGTTTCTTCCTACTTTATTACCTTATTTTGCTTTCGCCTCTTTTAACATTTTAAAGTGGAACCTGTGTGTTGAGAGACAGCCTTACAAGACTATCTGCAAATATATAGAGCTGAGTATATTTTTCTGTATTATTCTGTATTATAGAGTTAAATTGTTGCTTAGATATCTGTTGTCTTACTGTTCTGCAAATATACAGAGATCAGTATATATTTTTTTGGTTTTATAATTTGCACTCTGATTCCTCACATCTCTGTTGAAACTGTCTTCCCCACCCCCCCTCATTTTGGTTTCTATAGCTTGTGTGTTGTTAACTCAAAGTTCCCTTAATTTGATTTTACTACTGTTCTGAAAAAAAAAAAAAAAAAGTATCTGCTTTTACTGTATTTGTGTTTCTTCCTACTTTATTTTGCTTTTGCGTCATCTTAAAAGTACTCAATTGTATTTATTACTGCTTGGTGTATCTCATTCTAAGCCTTTTAGTTTAAGCACTTGGGCTTCAGACCAGTTGTTTTACATTAAGAAGGTTTGTGGTCTGCACTGTGGTGGCAGAACAGGTAGCTTACATCCTTCTAAGTTGGGAACTGCTGATTGAGGGCTCAGTGTCTATTATTCTAAAAGTGTATTAATTCTGGTTTAAGCACTTGGGCTTTAGGCCAGTTATTTTACATTAAAAGGGTTCGTGGTCTGCACTCTTGTGGGAGGAGAGGCTGGACTCTGCCCTTCTGAGCTGGGAATTTCTGGTTAAAGGCTTATAGTGCCTGCATATCTGAACTGCTTCTTACTGAAACTGGCACACCTTGTTTGCTGTAGCATAGACTAGATCCAGGCCTGCTGAATCTAGCTTTGTTTGTATAACTTGAGCACTAATCCAGGCATTCTTTAACATATTCAATTGTATTTATTACTGCTTGGAAGTAACTTGATTAAAGTGTAGCTATCATTCTAAGTTTTTTGGATTAAGCACTTGGGCTTCAGACCAGTTGTTTTACATTAGGAAGGTTTGTGGCCTGCACTCTTGTGGGAGGAGAGGCTGGACTCTGCCCTTCTGAGCTGTGAATTTCTGGTTAAAGGCTTATAGTGCCTGCATATTTGAACTGTTTCTTACTGAAATTGGTACACCTTGTTTGCTGTAGCATAGACTAGATCCAGGCCTGCTGAATCTAGCTTTGTTTGTATGCTGGATGTTTGTTTGCTTATTTCCCTGAAACGCTAATTCCACCTAAAACGCAGCTTTTCAGCGCTTCTGTGGATCCCTAGTGATATCTGCATTGCTTACTGTATTTATTTCCTTGTTTCACTTGAAAGAAGGTTACTGTTTGTCGTTTTTGCATTTAAGTTACCTGTAACACATTGCATTTAAGTTACATGGCACTTGCTCACTAAAGCAATTATATAAGTCAGCACTAAAAATTAAAAGCACTACACCCTTACAAACTCCCCTTGAGTACCTTGTTCCCCATTAGCCCTTTTTTTCAATTATAAAGGAATTCCGAATACTATTCTAGCATGTCCAAAGGTCAGTTGTCAATCTCCTCTCCGGTCCAGCTGGTGAATCTGGGAATCTTGAGGGAATGTTACAACTGCCTCATGTACACAGACAACCCTCTCCTCCTCCCAACAAATTCCAACACATGTGAGAGATGCAACCATATAGCCATACTGGAGGCTAAGCTCTCTCAACTCAGTACAGGCAAAACCAGTCAGGAGGAGAAGGAAACCACACTCACTACAATTCCAGTCTCACATAGACCTACCACGACAGCAAACCAAACACATAAACACACAAAAACATACTCGGAGGCTCTAAATAAAAATCTGCCTAAGCAGCAGAGACCTCCAAAGGAGACACCCAAGCAACCGCTACCCCAAAACAAAACATGTGCAACACATAGCTCACAAAGCCAGTGTGCCGAACAGTCACAGCCCGTAAGGCTAGACAACACACCTGATACACTTGTAATAGGTGACTCTATCGTCAGGCACACTGACGTCCCGCTCACCAGGCTGAACAAGGAGAAGGTCACGGTGAGCTGCCTGTCGGGTGCTAGGATCCGCCACATAACACAAGCACTCAGGTCACTCCAAGGCAAGTAAAATATGACTCAGTCATTTTCCATGCTGGCGTGAATGACCTGAGACGTACCTCCCTGGACTACATGAAAAGAGACAAAGAGGAGCTCTCTGAGCATGTAGCCCAGGCTGGTATGACCCTGACCTTGAGTAGCATCTTACCCTCACCAAGAATGATGCCACACTATGAAGACAAGATGATCAATTTCAACAATTGGCTTAAGTATTGGTGTCATTCAAAGGGGATCCAATGCCTGTCAGCCTGGGATGACATGCTCGACAAGCCACGATGCTTCACTAGGGACAGCTTGCACCTGTCACCCCTGGGCTTTCGGATATTGGCAAAGGCTCTTGCTACCCCCATAGTGCCTTTTTTAGGAAAGGCTCAAAAGACAAACCCACCTCCATAGGTATCACAAGGGATAAGAAATTAAGAGTAATGCTACTCAACGCCAGAAGTCTAAACCTCAAGATGCATGCACTCGAAACTCTCCTTAGCATGGAGAACATCGATATCTGTGCAGTAACAGAAACCTGGTTCAAGGCTCCCAAGAGCACCCCGGCACTACCAGGTTATACCTCATACCATGCTTTTCGGCCCCAAAACTTGGACCGAACCACAAAAGGAGGGGGAATATCAATATTCGTCAAAGATACCCACACCTCCAGGTTGGTGGCACAGCACGAAGCATCAGAGACTATCCATGTGCAACTAACAGTGGGTAAAACTGCCTTCCAGTTTATAGCCTGCTACAGACCACCCTCCCAAACCCAGGAACCCCACTCGGCCTTCCTGAGAACACTGGAAAATATGAAGGTCTCTCCAAACACCATTATATTGGGCGACTTCAACTACCCAAACATAGACTGGGATCATTACTCTAGCTCCAACACCCTAGCCCAAAGGTTCCGAGAATTTATAAACTCAAATGCTATGGAACAACTTGTTACCACTCCCACAAGAGGGGAAAACATACTGGACCTGATCATCACCAACATGGGAACTCTATGCTCCAGACCAGAAGTGTATCCCTCTTTGGTAAAATCAGACCATAAACTAATCTCACTGGATATTCACATCCCGACTCCACCCCCTGCCCTGAAAACCACAGTGAAAAACTTCTCTAAAGCAAATTTCACACTCCTCAAAACCGAGGTGGAATCTATCAAAGCCCCCGGGCCTGTGGAAAATACGGCCCAGACCGCAGAATCCTTTATAAACGCATTCTATGAACACCTTCAGGAATGCATGGATCATGCAATCCCAAATAAAACCAAGACCCAATCCTCCAAAGGCAGACGTCCTGTCTGGTGGACCCCAGCCATAAACAAACTATACAACAGAAGGAGGAAGCTACTACATGATAGAGCAAAATCCCAAAAAGGGAAGGCATCTCTGATCAGTATTAGCAAAAAACTACAGGCACTCATAAAATCGTCTAAGGCCAGCTTCGAGAGAAAAGGTGCACAGGACACTAAGGATAATCACAAGGCTTTCTTTAGTTATGTTAGGAACCTGGGTGGGAATTCCCAGATATGCTCAGAATTAGTCCAAAATGACAAAAAATACACCGAACCCACAGACATTGCCAGCATCCTAGCTGACAGGTTCAGCGCAAACTCCCCCCCCCTCCCCACCAAAAGGGCAAATATCTATCCCAGCAGAGTGCTGCCCCACTGACATCTCAGATGCTCAGGTAAGAGCTGCCCTCTCCAAAGTGAAAAACACAGCATCAATGGGACCAGATGGTGTCCCGGGCTGCGTCCTACATGAACTCCAAGAAGAGCTAAACCCAAACATAAAACTACTTTTCAATCTCAGCCTTACTACAGGATATGTTCCCAAAGAGTGGCGTACAGCAACAGTGGTCCCTCTCCACAAAGGTGGTGCCTCAACGGATCCTGGAAACTAACGCCCCATAAGCCTGACTAGCTTGGTCTGCAAAGCTATGGAAAGGATCATCATGGACCTCATAAATAAAGATATTGGGGACCTACAGACACTGGATCCTACCCAGTTCGGCTTTGTTAAGGGCAGATCCTGCCTCTTAAACCTGGTTGATTTCTTTGAAACAGTCACCAAGGCCATTGACGAGGGGAAGGTGGTCCACACAGCCTACCTGGACCTCGCAAAAGCCTTCGATACAATACCCCACTCGGGCATTATAGATAAGCTCACCAGCTTAAATATAAACCCCTATGTCACTAGATGGATTGCAAACTGGCTCAACCACAGAACCCACATGGTTAGAATTGCTGGAGCCATGTCAGACTCCAAACCAGTTACAAGTGGTGTCCCACAAGGCTCAGTCCTGGGACCTCTCTTGTTCGGTATATTTTTCTTGGAGGTACAGGCCAACATGGAAGGACTGTGGCTGACCAAGTTCGCAGATGACTGCAAACTGGGCACCATAATCGACTCTCCAGCCGACACAAGCATCCTCCAAAAGGGCCTCATAGAAACAGACAACTGGTGCCAGATCCATGGCCTCAAGCTAAACGCCAAAAAGTGTATAGTCATCCCCTTTGGCAAAAACAAAGTGCCCACAAATTACCACATAGGTGGTAATCCATTAAGTACAGAAGAAGTAATTAGGGACCTAGGGACCCAGGTTGATAGCAATCTCTCATTTGACAACCACATGGCCAAAGTGGTTAGAAAAACATTTTATATAGCCCACCTAATCATGAAGGGATTCACATCTAGATCAGGGGAGGTCATCGTGCCTCTTTACTCATCCCTCATCAGGCCCATAATTGAGTACAATGCCCCTTTTGGGATGTACCTTACCAGACACCTGCAGCAACTGGAAAGACCCCAAAAGTACCTCACCAAGAGGATCAAAGGGCTCAAACAGATGCCATATGCTGCCCGGTTAAAGAAACTCCAGCTCTACTCAGTGGCATACCGCCTGCTCAGAGGCGATCTGTGCCTGACGTATAAAGCCATGTCCAACCCGGAATTAATGGACATGCTGCACCTCAGAAAATCCAAATCTCATCGAGCTACGCGCTCGAGAGACTTGAACCTCAGCACTGAAATAAATAGGACATGCTGGAGGGACAGATTCATAACTCAGAGGCTCCCTTCACTCTGGAATAAAATCCCAGTCCAGGTTAGGCAGAGTCCCTCATTGACTCTCTTCAAGAGGAATCTTGATGAGTGTATGGGAGATTGTAGGTTTACCCCGGGTATCACTTCTGTGTCACTGTTAGACAGAGGCACAGTATACTAAACTCGAAAAAGGGCATAGCAAAATTAATTTAAAATGGGTGGCGAAAGCCACACACTCTGGCTAGGCTTATAAATGCACCAGGGCAGATAGCCTAGTATGAACCTATGAACCTATGAACCTATGAAGTGCTCGAGTAGGGTGGTAGGATGCACACTGTGGGAAAGACAAAGAAATGAGGACATATGAGCAGAAGCCAAAGTAGATCCAGTTGTAGAAAAAGAATCAAAGAGAACAAGTTATGGTGGTTTGGACACTTGCAGAAGAGCAGAAAGTAATATGGTAAAAAAGATTTGGGACAGTCACGAAGAAGGTAAGCGGAAACTAGGACAACCAGCAAAGAGGTGGATGGATTGTGTGAAAGAAGATCTGCAACAGTCAGACATGACTTTCAAAGAAGGCAGGAGTTTGGCACTGAATCGAAAGAGATGTCGGCAGGTAACACAACCCCATGAAGAAAATGAGTAAAAGGGTGTGGATGATGATGATGATGATGATAATTTACCAACTCACTGAAAAATTATATGACATCTGGTAACATTTCATCCACATCTTACAATGCCAGCATTCAGTTATCTGTAATAAGGTTGAAGGATCCTTAACTTCTCCTGTCCAGTGATAAAACCTTTTACACATGATGAATTAGTGAATCCAAGATCAGAATGAAAAATAATCAGTGACAAAGGATATCCTTTTCTGGCTCTGATGTCAATCTTAGTTTGTTTAAATAGTTTATCATTAATCATTATACTCAGCCCTGTATTACAGTATAAGGCTTGAATCCAGTAATAAAAGACTGTCAAAAATGAGTCATTCAAATATCATAAAAGCTTCTTTATATTGTCAAAGATCAGAATACGAAAGATGCAACATATTCTGTCCCTTGTTTCTTTTCACTGTATTATAGAAGTTCTGTCAATATGGAATACTCGCTAACAGATGTTGAACCATATATAAAGCCAGCATACCTACATATTTCGACAAGCAGTCATACAAAGTTTGACATGCACATTCCTAAAAATAGCTCTTACTCATCTCAGCATAAAATTTTATCTGTCTGAGCTGCATTCATTAAAGGTCCTTAGGGTATTGGAAGAAAATGCTGTTGCACAAAGTGTTCAGTTACACATTCAAGGATTGCTGTTAATAACAGAATTAGCCTTTGTTATAACATGCAGCATGGATTATACATATTAAAATCCGTCTTGAAAATACAGATGCACACTGCATTATCAAATGAAATAATACAATATTCATTAACGTCTAACACCCTACAGCAAAATGGATATATAGGAAAGGTCATTCTCAGTTTTTCCCATCCACTTTTAGAGCCTTCCATAGCATAGACTTTAAAGGTTCATTAAAGTACTAAACTAGACATCTAATAAAGTTGGTGTATAGATAATTTACTTTAAAAACAATTGACAAAATGTATATATTGTACTGGACAGGAATGGGATGTTTTGGTCAGTGAGAATTTCAAATGGAATTATTTCCACAGAGAAAAATAGTATTAGCTCCTCTGCTATAGACTTTGTTTTAACTCTGTATAGGGCACTGCCTTATGCAATTTTGTTGCATAATATTTAATTATTAGAATTTACTGGTGGTCTTATTCAGTTTAATCAATGGACTCAAAGTGTCCATTGCTGTGCATTCTCGTGGGACATTCAGAATGGGTAAGGATATCAAAAGATGTAGAAACCCAAGTCTGAGTGCAGTCCATGTCAAACTACACAGATTTCTTTGACTTTCATAATAAAACAGTAAATAGTAGCTAAAATGTCAGCTTTGGTTTTATTCATTTCTAAAGAACCACCAAAATGTAGCTATCAGTAAATTTCATGAAAAAAGTTTTGATACTTATTTTGATACTATTAAAAGGCTCAGTATATGTTATTTGCTATTGTTTTCCTGAAAAGTAGGTAATTTCATAGTTCAGTATATGGATATGAAGTGCTGTTGTTTTTCTCACTTGGTTTCTTGTGTACTCATGCTATATTATCCCTAGGTCTGCTACGTATGTTGTTTTTGGCATTGGCCTTGTTGTTCAAATTCGATACATCAGCTAACTTTAGCATTATTTTCATCGTCTTTATATCACGTTATAGAAAGATGAAAATAGCGAACACTATTTCATCGGCCCCAAAACATCTAAACATGAAAATATCGAACATTCAGAACAGCGAATTTTTTCCCATGGAAAAAATTTGCTGCTCCGAAACACATACACAACACAAGCATAACAAACAAACAGCAACCACACACATACATTTAAATTCTTACATCTAACGCTACACTAAACTAAACATACACTACTATCTACCCACTTACCTTAACCCAAACCCTAACCCTAAGGTCCGTCACTATCGCACACTCACCTAACCCACACCCTAACCCTAACTCATTTAAACCGCCCCAACCCTAAAGTCTGTCACTATTGCACACACGCCTAACCTGCACCCTAACCCTAACTCACTTAACCCGCCCCTAACACTAACATACAAACAATCGCACACTTACCTGAACCCAACCTGTAACTTTCCACCACAGCGCTAAGAATAGCAAAGCCACAGAAATGGCCAACTGAATTCTTTCCTGAGGAAAAAATTTGCTGTTCTGCAGATTCGCTGAATAGTGTTCGATATCAGAACATTCGAAGTTTTCTGACATGAAGGGGAAGGCATGGAGCAAGAGTCAATAAGAGCTTCATGAAACCTTGTTATTTGGTATTCATTAAATGTCACAACATGATATGTAGAGTCACCAAACAAAGGGAGATATCGGAATATGCCAATGGCAATATAAAGAGCCAAAGTACATGCTAATTAACCAATCCAACATGACAGAGCTATGCAGGAAGCTAGTAAACGATCATGTAAACTCAGTGCAGGCTTTTGTCCTGTACTCTAAAATGTTTTGGAAAACAGCACAATTAAACAAATAAAAAAGCATGTTAGGGGTTGCTGATGTTATTATTAAGCAGTACATGCAACATGCTTTAAATCAGGGAGCTGCTGCTGCTGCTGTTGTCAAACCTCAGGCAATAAGAAAAAGAAGGGTGTTTAGATCCTATTTGACTTATCATGGACTGCATGACACAAAAAATGATGAGAGATATAGAGGAATAATGCAACTTCTGCTGTCCTCACCTCAGGCCCCAGGGGAAATCATGGAAAACCTATCCCAGTGGAAACAACGTTATGTTTAGCATTATGTATATTAGCTACTGATACTTTCTAGAGACCCACAAGGGATATATTAAGGCTGTCACAAGCATCGGCCTCTGGAATATTACATCCGTTTTTAAATTCAATGCTGACACATGGAAGGGATCAAATCTGTTTTCCACACACCCCACAGCAAGCAACATGCAGGAATTCTGTGCAGTAGTACATTCCCGTGAGGTGTTGGGGGCCATAGATTGCACACAAATAGAAATAAAATCCCCACCTCGGAAATAGGGAAGGAAGTTATCAACAGAAAAGGCTTACACTCTGTAAACTCTCAGGTTGTCTGTAATGCCAGAGGGATCATCTACAATGTCTGTGCAGGTTACCTAGGCAGTTTCCATGACTCACACTTATGGCACAGCTATGAACTCTCAGTTTTGGTAGGGTTAACATTCCTCAAGGGCATCTAATACAGGATACAGGTTATGGAATAGAGTACTGGCTCATGACACCCATGAAAAACCCAGACAACCTCAGTGAGCAAGAGTATAATAAGGCCCATGCTCAAACTTGGAGTATCATAGAACATGTGTTTGTATTGCTCAAATCAAGGTATCGGTGTTGAGACACATCAGGAGATGCACTGCAATATGACCCAGGCACCTCCACTAAAATGATTACAGTCTATGCCATATTACACAATATAATACTCAGAAAACATATTTAACAAGGACAGCAAGGTGAGGGTCCACAGTGTCAAAGACAACAGGGAGATCCAACAGCAGCAGCTTCAGATACAGATGAGGTGTCTGTGGGAGAACCACCAGCTGCAGAGCTCTGGCTAAGAGACAAAGGACAGCACACATATTTAGTACCTAGGTCAAACCCTAAGATCCCACACACATACATATAGGAAAACTGATGCCTGTCAAAATACACAAACTTTACGTAACATTTAATTGCTGTGTTCTGATAGCACCAGACAGGGACAACCTGCAAGGACACAATTGTTTCCATCAGTAATGACAAGGTAAGTGTGGAATCTGTATAGAAAAAAAAATGCATACAACTAATTACTCTCTCATATGGAAAGTATATATATATATATATATATATATATATATATATATATATATATATATATATATATATATATATATATTTCCCTAAGCAGAGCATTTGTCTGAGGTGTACATTTATGTCAGTAATATCTCCTATGTCAGATTTTTGCAATATATGGTTATGTATTATAATCAATGCCGTTGTGCATCACGTATGTCAACTGATCAATACTGTGCATCAAGCATTTCAACTAATCAGATTCTATAAAACATGGAACCTATCAATTATACCGTTATCTGTACAACTATACCAAGAAGCAAAACGGAAGTATCTAATGCTTCCACTGCTTTATTTATAATACTAACTGAAATACAGTTAGGTTAAACAATTATAAAATCAATCATTGACAAATGAGTAGGAACAAAAAATAAAAAATTTCATTTGCAATACATATTGATAAATGCAAGCTTGTGAGTAAGCAAGCATTAGCTATCCACAGTGCGCATTAGACATATATGCAAGCTTAAGTCACAAAGACAAAGGCAAAGGGCAGGTCACAGTCATCATCATTGTAAACGGTTAAAGGTGGGGGGTAGTAGAGCAAGGCTGACACCAAATAAGTGAGTGCGAGTGCGTAACAAACACATGTATCTATCAGAGTATACATTGTTTAGGGCCAGTGACACCAGATGTACAGCACTCAGCAATACTGTTTAGATAGCTAGTATGTGTGTAAGGTGGTATGGGTAAGTGATTTTTTCAGTGTGAGTGTGTGTGTGTGTGTGTGTGTGTGTGTGTGTGTGTGTGTGTGTGTGTGTGTGTGCATGTTTGTCTCTGCATGTTACTATTACTGCAACTTGGTTCCATAAAATAACCTGTGGCAGCCAGTACTACTTGGACAAATAAGCACTGTGTTAGCACTACATCCTGGCATCTCATACATGTTTCACTCATGCATGGTAGAGCAGTAAGTTCTGGTTCATTGCCCTTAACCACAAAAACAATCTTCCACAGCCCTGGCTAGAAGACAGAATGCTACCTGAACATGAGTGATGTTTAAGGAATTAACTCTCCTCACAACTATATCCAGAATCACAAATTCATGGCCTACCACATCTGGGTGTGGTCATCACAATTACTGATGGAGTAGTGGAAGTAGTGTCACTGCAGGAGCAGGATCTTGCATGACCATGTCTGCTTACATGAGATGAATGCCCATCTTCCCCCAGCAGATGTTCCAGCACAGACATTGCCCTATCCAGTGTATCATTCTTTCTGTCCAAGGAGTCACTGACATGGTTCAGGAAGTTATGCATGTCAGAACACAAAACTTTTAGTACTCATACTATCTCTTCCAAGATCCTGGTGGAAAGTTCCTCTGCCTTGACTATGGCCCTTCGCATACATCTGGTAGCAGCTAATGACACATCAGCAGCAGTATATGATGGGCAGCAGGCCACCTCTGAGCATCTTTACCATCCCTCCTATGTAACATCTCACCCTCACTATGAATACAGGGAGAAGCAATCAGCTCTGCAACAGGGGAGTAACCACACAAGCCTGATCAACTGAGTCATCCTCGACCTGTCATATATCAGAGGTCTCCATGTCAAGGGTATGCACATTCATACCTTTGACTGTGTCAAAAATATGGGCAGCAGATGTGGGATCCATAACCTCAATGACAGACTGAGCCTCTGCCCCTTCAGATTGTGCCTGCTCATTATGACCAACATCATCATCAGAGGTTACCAATACTTTGACATCAGGTGGTAGGAATTTAACTGTTAGCATCACCTATGATAACAAGCTATACACATAACAAACAGAGAAATAGAGAATAACATTTATTACATACTTTTCTTATATGAAATGTATGCTAAACTCTAATAGATGCTAAAGCTATATACATTTTACTCTTATTTAGGCCTGAATCTACCTTATATACAGTAATAACAATAACCAAACAGGTGCTTACCATGTGCAGGTGTTCTGGCAGCCTGCAATCCAGAAGTGCCTGTATGTGAGGAAGAGAAAGGAAAGAAGTCCAATAAGTATCATAGAGCAAATGAAATAAGAAAAAGAGAAAAATCCCCTTCACATATGCAGAACAAGAATGTTCTCATACAAAAATGTAGTGAACGGTTAGACCCCCCCAAAAAAAAAAAATCATCTGTGTCTCTATCTCTGTGTCATCTGACTCACACTTATCACTGGCTCTATATATAGCACACATGTAAGATATATGATATGAAGCTACAACAATGACACTTGCATTTTGCATACCTTGAAATTCTGCTTGAAACACTGAGTCTGTCACCCACATGTCACAGCACCAGTGTCATGGATTCTGTGAGAACCCTCTGTTGAGCTCTCTTGATCTCTGACAGTGGACAGCAACTATTATTTTTTATGGTAGTGGTGGTTTTCTAATAGGACCCACAGACACCTGTTCCCAGGCAACTGTAGCCACCCTATGGTAGGCACAGGTTATATCACTTGCTTGGTGTTGTATCTGGAAATAACTTCTCCCATACCCTACAACAGCATTGGTGTCATCGACCACCTGCTGCCATATCCTCTCTCAGGCAGATTGGTCACAATTGCCTCTCCCTATGATAAAATCTCCACGGCATTTTAAGGCCTGGATAATGACCTCATTTCCTGCACCAATGTATGGTGGCTTGCAGGGTACAGATTTTTTCTTGGACACATTTCCCTGTATGAGATGAAACAGAAAACAGAAACATAATTAAATTTATAATGTAACAGACAGGATAGACTGTGATGTATGAATTTATGCATCCATCATGCACACGACAATTTAAAACGTAATACTCCTTATAGCTACACACAATTTAGGACAGCCCTTCCCCTCAAGAAAATCAGCAGCGGTCTGTAATAGTTAGATAATGTAGAGAACACAGGTTTGTGTAACTGTGTAGTACATTGCAGCTTTAACAATAGCAATTCACAATGTAGCAGTATAAATGTAAGACAATTATGATAAGTGGCATCTCCACTATTGTGGAGGGCAGTCAGGCAGAAATCACAAACTTAACACATTTATTTTACCTATGTAAAAATGCCAGACCTTACTACAAAGTTATAATATACTCATTTGCAATAATTGTGCAAATAATAAAATGCAATCTTACAAAATATAGGTCAGGTAGCACCCTGTGGCAACTTTTTGTAAGGCAGACATAATTGATATGACTGCGCTATGCCAAAAGTAAAGGAGCAAAGAAAAAAACATTAAGATAAACAAACAGTTTGGAGCAGGCATTCCATTCAATAGCAATATACCTTGAAAATAAAGCAGTGTAGAAAGTAAGTAATTGTCCAAACGTTGGGTTTATATAGCAGTATCAAGCTCTCTGGATCCAAACAGTCTCCTGAGTACAATACAAGTGCATTATGTACACCATTACCTTAATATAGTGCAGAGTCAGCCCTGTGAGCTCTGTGAGTATACAAATGAAATTTCAAATTATTAGCATTTTCGACTACCACAATCTGCCCTACATGTGCGGAAGGCAAACATGGTGTTCCCCCTTTCACATTATTTGTCATTACCTACAAGTATGATAATGTGGTTCACAAAGTAGATTTCTGATATTGCAATGAGATGTGAGAAGAATGAATGCATCACTTGAATGCACTCATCGCTCCAGTCGCCACATATACCAACTGATTGCATTTAATTTACTATCAGCTTCTTTCTTTGTCATATTGTTTTCTAATGTCTTTTCCATTTGCTCTCCACTCAACAATGTGTAAACAAGGCTCACTGCCTAAGGAAAGTGAACATTTTAATTTAGGCTGCCTTATGTAGCATAAATATGCATGTTGCCATTGCACAGACTTCTGCACCATGGATAGTAATTAGTAACAGCCTGCATACCATTGCTGGAGCCTTCCTGTGTCCTGACAGAGTCCTCTTCAAGCTATCTGGAAATCTACAGAGCTAAGTATATTTTTCTGCCACTTCAGAGTTGTGTACTGTTAATTGTTGTTTGACTAATTTTATATCATTGCTGGCTGACTTCAGAGTTGTGCACTGCTATTTTTGCTTCACTGTATAGTTTTTCAGATCTCTGTTGAAGGTGTTGGTTTTCCTCTACCCACTCTCCCTATTCCTATCTTGTTGTTTTAAATTTGGAGGCTTTTGCAGTTGCAGTATATATATATTAAATCTAAGCCTGTTTCCTACCTTTCTTGTAACTAGTGTAGTCCAGATTCAGATTTGCTGTATCCAGGACTGTATGTAAGCTTCTGAGCCCCCCCACCAAGCTTTCTGTGTTGGAGGGAAGCCTTCTAGCCTATCAGTAGGAATGGTAAGCACTAGGTAACCTATCTACCATATAAGGAGTGGTTCTGGCCCAGAAATTGTAGTTATTGGCTGTTTGAGCAGTTTTTCCATCTCTCTCAACTTTCTGATTTAAAAGCACACATTTGCACTTGTTTCCCCTCTTTCCTGTAACTAGTTTAGTCCAGATACAGATTCTTAGCTTTAGCACTTGAATTTGCTTATTTGTGATCAGCATTTGTTCAGAACTTGTTGTATGCACTAAATAAGCTACTAATTACTATAGCACTCAACCTTCCTCATTACCTAGAGGAAAACAGTTTTGGTACTTACTTCCCTCACTTGCTTAGAGAAAAATAGCTCTTGTACTTACTTTCCTCACTTATCTAGAGGAAAATAGTTTTTTATTCAGGCATGTCCAAGGGTCAGCTCCCAGTGTTCTCTCCTGTCTATCTGATGAATCTGGGCATCCTGGGGCAATGTAGAAATTGCCTCATGTACACAGACATCCCTCTCCTCCTACCACCCAACACTACAACCTATGAGAGATGCACTTATCTCGCCAAACTGGAGGTAAAGCTCTCTCCAACCAAGACTGAACTTGACAAGTCAAGAGGAGAAGGTAAACACTTGCACCACACCACACTCATCACATAGTCTCACTAAATCTACACCACCAAAATCCACACATAAAAACACAAAAACTTTGGCAGAGGCTCTCAATAATAATCTGCTCAAGCAACAGAGACCTCCAAAGCAGAAATGCAAGCATCCTCCACCCCCCAACACAACCCAAATGACACACAGCCTGCAGACTCAGTGTGCCACTCAACCACAGCCAATAAGGCAAAACAACATACCCAACACACTAGTCATAGGTGACTCTATAGTCAGACACACTGATGTCCCACTCACCAGGCTAAACAAGGAGAAGGTTACTGTCACCTGCCTGTCAGGTGCCAGGATCCGCCACATAACCTACACACTCAGGTCACTCCACAACAAGTACAAATATGACTCTGTCATTGTCCATGATGGTGGGAACAACCTGGACTACATGAAAAGAGACATGGAAAAGCTCTCCGATCTTGTAGTCCAGGCAGGTATGACCCTAGCCCTGGGTAGCATTCTGCCATCACCCAGAATGATGCCGCAGTACAAGGACAAAATGATTGACTTCAACAATTGGCTAAGCTTCTGGTGTCATTCTAAAGGGATCCAGTATCTGTCTGCCTGGGATGACATGGTCGACAGACCACGATGCTTTGCCAGAAATGGCCTGCACCTGTCACCCCTGGGATTCCGGATACTGGCTAAGGTTCTTGCCACCCCTATAGTGCCTTTTTTAGATAAGATTCAAATAACAAATTCACCACCATAACAGGAACAGGCAAGCAAAAACTGAGGGTGATGCTACTCAATGCTAAAATTCTAAATCTCAAAATGAGGTCACTCAAGGCACTCCTTAAAATGGAGAACATTGATATCTGTGTAGTGACTGAGACCTGATTCAAGGCTCCAGAGAGCACCCCTGCACTACCAGGCTATAACTCATACCACAATTTTTGGCCATGTAACCTGGACTGGAACACCAAAGACGGAGGTGTGTCCATATTCATTAAGGATATCCACACCTCCAGGCTAGTTGCTCAGCATAATGCAGCCGAGGTTATCCAATTGCAACTAACTCTGGGCAAAACTGGAATCCAAATTGTAGCCTGCTACAGATCCCCCACCATGCTCCAGGATTCGCACTCCTCTTTAATTGATGTACTGGAAAAAATAGGGTTCAACCAAACACCCTAATAATGGGTGATTTCAACTACCCCACCATTAACTGGGAAAACTACTCATGTACCAACTCCTTCGCTCAACACTTTCTGGAATTCATAAACTCCAATGCCCTGGATCAACTTATCCACACCCCCACCAGGGTCAACAATATCCTGAATCTAGTCATTACAAACATGAGTGACCGGTGTTCCACACCTGAAGTCAATGCCTCATTGGTCCGATCCAACCATAAGCTAATTACCCTAGATATCCACATCCTGCCCCCACCCCCCATTAAGAAAACCCATGGTAAAAAATTTCTTCAAAGCCAACTTCATGCCTCTTAAGACAGAAGTGGTGAACTTCATGACACCCATACAGATGGACAATACAGTTATAACTACTGAATCCTCCACAATTGCACTTTATAAGCACTGACACGAGTGCATGGATCGTGCTATCCCAAACAGAACCAAGACGCTATCCTCCAAAAAAAGGAAGCCAATCCGTTGGTCCCCTGCCATAAACAAACTGTACGACAGAAGGAAGAAACTGTTGCAAAAGAGAGTAAAATCCCATGAGTGGAGGATCTCCCTTGTCAGCCTCAGTAAGAAGCTGCAATCTCTGATAAAATCCTCCAAAGCTAGTTACGAAAACAAAATCACCACTGATTCTAAAGACAACCACAAAGCATTCTATAGCTATGTCAAGAATCTCAATGGCAACACTCAGATCTGAGCTGAGTTACAGCACAATGGCACTAAATATACAGACCCAACTGATATTGCCAACATCCTGGCAGATAGGTTCAGTGCTAACTTTACCCCCTCTCACCCTCTAAAGAGCCCATCTCTATACTGGAAGAATGCAAAGCTCCTGTAATCATGGCTGCACAGGTAAAAACCACACTCTCCAAAGCCAAGAACACAGCATCCATAGGACCAGACAACATCCCAGGCTGCATTCTACATGAACTACAGAACAAACTGCCACCCCACCTAAGTACCATGTTCAATCATAGCATCACCTCAGACTTTGTGCCTGCTGAATGGCGCACAGTGATGATTATCCCACTCCACAAGGGGGGAGCCATCACGGACCTCGGGAACTACCGCCCCATTAGCATGACGAGCCTGGTCTGCAAGGCCATGGAACGTATCATCATTGAACTTATAAACAAAGACATTGGTACTCTCCAAACTCTGGACCCCACCCAGTTCGGGTTTGAAAAAGGCAGATCATGTCTCCTAAGCCTGATAGACTTCTTTAAAGCAGTCACCAAAGCCGTAGACGAGGATAAGGTGGTTCACACAGGCTATCTAGATCTTGCCAAAGCTTTTGACACCACCCCCCACTCTGGAATTATAGATAAACTCACTAAACTAGGTATAAATCCCTATGTCACAAGAAGGATTGCCAACTGGCTCACTGACAGAACCAACACTTTTAAAGTAGCAGACTCCAAATCCAACTTCAGACCAGTGACAAGTGGAGTACCACAGGGTTCAGTCCTGGGTCCTCTCCTGTTTGGTATCTACTTCTCTGAAGTACAGGCTAACACAGATGGACTTTGGCTAATGAAGTTTGCAGATGACTGCAAACTAGGAGCCATAATCGAAACTCTTAACGATGTGGACATCCTACAAAAGGGCCTCACTGAGACAGATGCCTGGTGTCAAAGCCATGGCCTCAAGCTCAAAGCCAAAAAGTGCATTGTCATCCCCTTTGGTAAAAACTCTGTACCCATGAACTACAACATAGGCGGTAGTATACTTAACACTGGAAGTGTGATAAGAGACCTTGGGACACAGGTGGACAGTAGTCTCTCCTTTGATAATCACATCGCCACAGTAGTCAGAAAATCCTTCTATGTGGCACACCTCATCGCAAAAGGTTTCTCTTTAAGAAAAAAAGAGGTAATTGTTCCCCTCTATTCATCACTCATTAGACCCATTATAGAGTACAATGCCCGTTTTGGTATGTACCTCACAAGACATCTACAACAACTGGAAAGGCCGCAGAAATACCTCACAAAGAGGATTATGGCCTCAATCAGATGCCCTACGCAGACCGTTTCAAAAAACTCCAGCTTTACTCCGTCGCATGTTGCCTACCCAGAGGTGATCTCTGCTTATCATACAAAGCTATGTCAAACTCAGAGCTGTTGGACATGCTCCACTTAAAGAAATCCCAGTCCCTCTGAGCTACACGCTCTAGGGACCTAAACCTCATCACCACAATAAACAGAACATGCCAGAGGGATAGATTCCTGTCCTAAAGTCTTCCCATACTCTGGAATAAACTACCTATCTATATCAAACAAAGCTCCTCATTAACACTCTTCAAGAAAAATCTTGATGATTGGATGGGAAATGGGAAATTCACCCCAGGGATCACTTCTGTGGCTCTGCTCGACAGTGGCACAGGAAAATAATTTTCTTGGGTGGCAAAACCAGGGTGCCTTTTTGGCTGGGCTTGTATAGGCCCCAGGGCCGATAGCCTAGTACCTACTTATGAACCTATGAACCTATGAACCTACTGCAGAAAATGCACCTGAGAGATGTCCATATCTATGGCACAAGGTGTAAATGAAGTGGATTGAATGAAATAAGGTGCACAATGCATTGTTTGAATCCTGTTTAGAGATCACATTGCAATTATTCACAATAAGTCATTTGTTTTTCATTTTAATTTTGCATTTGCTTTCTGCTTGGCAGCATGCAAATTCAGTTATCTTCTTAAGGAAAATGTGAAAAATTTAGTTTAGGATGCCTTCTGTACAACAAACATGCCTGCAATTTGGATAGTAGTTAGTAAAGAAAATACACCTAGCATGTAACTTTCTCTTTGACATAAGGTATAAAAGAAGTGAATCAAGATAGCTAAGGCATGTAATGCATTGCTCAAATCCTTTTCAGAGATCAAATTTCAATTATTTTCAATCTGCATTTTTTCTATATTTTTTATCTCAATTTGCTCTCCATTTATCAGCATCCAAACAGTGTTCACTACCTAATGATAAAAGTGAAAAATGTAGTTTAGGATGCCTTTTGTAGTACAGACTTGCCTGGCAATGTTGTACTTTCCTAAGCACTTTAGATAGTGGTGAATGGAGAAATTCCACTTGTCACATACCTATACATGTGGCACAAGGTGCAAGTATAGTGAACTTAGATTAAGATCACAGCTGATTAAGGTTTCAAATCCAGCTAAAATATCATTTTGCAAAGGGTGTAAGAATCCCAATTCTTATGACATTTGATTAGGACTGTAAAACTATGATAATGTTAAACATCTTTATTGTAAACAAAGCATCAATAATGCTGGCATAAGTAAACTTTTCTATTTAGCATATATCATTAATGTTTCACATATAACATCAAGCTAATGTGTGTCCAATTTCTTAAACATAATGATGTTAAAATTTAATTTAAAATTCACTTGCATATGCATGGTGGGAATAATACTTCTGATATAATCATCCTGACCCATTGCATAGCCTAACTATGTGTTTAGGACAGTTATGACTTGTGATGTATGTATTTAACATATCTCAACTAGTATTACTCAGCTCAATCAACTGCATCCATCTGAAATACATTTACAATTATTACATCTGAATGCATTCATCCTATCCTGCATAGGGGAATAAAGACCCCTCATTCATATAGACTAGCACTGAGATTTCTCTATTTTATGACACATTCATACCTTAACATCATATATGTATGTAGCAAATGTGTACAATACTAAATTATTATAGGTGCTTATGCATTGTTCCAGAAATTGTATTACATAAATAAATTAATGTGACATAATGTAAAGAAAATGAAAACACATTCATCTGTGTCAGCATGTCTGGCAGGAGATTTGTGCATATTCTCAGACTAACTTGTATTGTATGCTAGCATGTCTAACTGTAAAAATGTAAATACATTTTTAAAATGTTGAGCATCTCCCTGTTTATACAAAATGTTTAAAGAATCTGTCAGTGTTTTGATACATTTCTAATTGCACATGTTTGTGAGGGAGATTCTAAAGTATAAACTATTTGTGGAGAATCAGCTAAGCAGTAGGTGATGTCATTTGAACGTTCCCGGTTGCTATGTGATTATTTGAACAGATGATTCACAGGAAAAAGAACTTTCTCAAACAGCTGGTTGTTATTTTTAAAATAAGACAGTTGAATCTCTTAACCTGGATTATAAAAGAGACTGCTGAAGTCAATTGAAAGGCAGTTAGTTAAGAGTTGCAGTCAGTTGCAGTGTTGTGCTGTGGATACCCAAAAAAAGAACTCACCAAAACTGTAAGCCTGCCTTTGCCTTACTGTTATGTTTTAGATTAGATCAGGGACAGTATTCTTTACTTAGATGAGGAAAATGTAGTTATTTAGATAGAGTTTTTCTAAAATGATGGACTTCTATCTTAATTTAATTTTATATTTCTGGTGATTGAATTCTGGTGTTTATTCAAAATTATTGATTTGCATTCTTGTAATCATTTTACTTTTTATTAAATGTTTTTTTTCATTACTTTACATTGTGGCTGAACAATCAGTGTGCTCTTTAAGAGATTAGAGAGTGTTTATACCTGTTTGATATTCCCTAGGTCACCTTGAATGTCTGGCTGTTTCTGGTCAAAGCTATCATTTATTTTGATATTTAAGTTTTAATAATTTATCACCCTTTGAAGGGCATGTAGACCTGTTTGAGTCTGGTAGCAGGGTTTACTATTTGCATTGGGGAGGGGACACAGCTGGAAATCTGTGTCAGGCTGCCCATATGTGTTGAGTGTGTGATATTTGAATTTATTTTGAGTGTGAGTAAGTCAGAGGTCTTAAAATGGACCACATTGTTTTGAAATGTATAATAAGGGAATACATTTGGAGTGGACAAAGGTCTATAGTCCAGTCCCAGGAAATAAAGCATGTTCCTGTTGTGGTCTTAAGGGAAATTGTGGAATCTTACTCTTGTGTGCTCTGTGCTCTGGTGTTTTCCATAACATTCCCACACTGGAGTCAATAGTGAGGATTGAAGCTCCTTAATTACTGATTCGGGTTTTAAGTGAGGGACGTCACTTATTGGTGGCAGTCCGGTGGCATACTAACTGGACATCACACATAAAATGGCTCTAATTAACTTATTTTTTGTCTGTCCCTGCTTCTCTCTCTCTCTCTCTCTCTCTCTCTCTCTTTCTCTATCTTTTTTTTTGTTTTGTTTTTATAATTTATTAATATTCTTCTGTTTGTATACCTTGCTGCTGAAAAGAAAGTGCAACTAACAATCCACACACAGGGGAATGATGTTGTTATTACTACAGTGACCTTAAGAAGTGAAAGTAGGACCTTCTACACTGATGGGAGTCTGAATTTAAGATTGCAAGCATCCCTTAGCACAGACAGGTAAACAGTCCACTGCTTACTCAGCCAGACATACTTCCACAAATGGCAGCATAGACACCCAACGGTTCTGGTTCACAACCTGCCAGTGTTGCTTCCAAAAGTCCCTGCCATACCTGCTCTAACTTCATCAGGTAGCTCTGCCCTAGCTGCTGGTGCAGTGGTACCTTCTCAGGACACTATCAGCAGAGGTGGTAAATTTGTCTTCTGGCAGGAGTTGACAGGGCTTGTGGAGGATATCATGCAGAGGGGCCTCTGTGCATGTGCTGGCAGAGTTGAAAATGTCCTGCATCAAATTGAAAAAGGGGATACCACATCTGCACTGATTCAGGGAGCTGCTACAGGAGACAGTGATGACAGTTTTGAGGGTGAGGACTAGATTCTCACTGTTCTCAAGCTGGAGGTGGGTGTATGTCTACTGCCCCCTATCTATCCCAATCATGATGTCTGCAACCTTTTGCATCCATCACCATCCCTGTCTGTTATTTATGTCCTGTATGTCTGCATATGCTATATAACCTACTCTACTTACCTTACCCTCTAATTTCTATGCACCTCCAATGGCATTCCTCTCTATCCCCTTAAAATAGACAAGAGTCCTACAAAAAATAAACTCCCATACACTGTTCTCCACTTTATCTATGTGTCATCTTAACACCTTAGTTTTGATTCAATTAGCCATACAACATTATTTTGTTGTAGTCACCCATCATTTGTGTAGTGAGTTTCCAAACTCATGAAACTGTGTGTACAATTGTACATTTATGTAGTGTAGACATGGATAACTATGGTGTTTTCCCACAAGTTTCAAATTCCTGTATTCTTTCACCTTTCTACCATCTATTTTCCAACCCCATTTTCACCACAGTTCTATCCACTCCTTTTTCAAACATTTAATATGGTCAAAAAATAAATTTAAATGCAATGCACATGACCAGAAATAGCCCATGGAAAAACCTTTACTTTATGTCCTCAGCATTTGCACAGAGGTTGGCATAGTGCAACAATGCTGAGTGATGGTGAATGCTGTTTAACTTGTTATTGCAAAAGCTGATTATTTCACTTTAATCCACTGTGGTTCAGTTGTTTTTATGCAAATGTGCTTAAATCTGCTGCACTGTGGGAATACAGAGTAAAGCTAAACTAAAGGCAGTAGTATGAAACAGTTAATGTAACAGTTCTTAGGCTGCTTGATGTAATAAAGTAGGAGTCCTTATATGGCATGTTGTAATAATTACTCTGTTTGTAGACTGATGTTTTTGTATAGTTTCATGGGTTCGATTACAGTTGTAGGTCAATTAATTATTTCATGACATTTCATTTTCATATCATAAGCTTATCAGCAAAAGTCTGCATTTCTATCCGTATAAAACATTTTATTAACATACTATTTGAATAGTGCAACAAGACATCATTTGCAAAAATGTCACAACACCAACATTGTGACTTATTAAGCTAACCTTAACTTCTCATGTCTTCATGCTTATTGCGTTGTATTACCCCATCTGTCTCCATATAGCAAGCATTTTATTGTACAAAGCATGACAGATTATTGATGATTTAATAAGACAACATAAGATGTTCGTACATGTTCCAAAAAAACATATTATTGCTTTTCCTCTCTGCATTTGTCACTATCTCTCTCTGGTTACCCCTTCTGTTTCAGTACATTGTCCGTGTGCTTCAAGAGTGTTATTTTAATACTGTGGATTAGTAATTCCTTTGTGGTATGTTCGTAAATATATATATAGATTTTTGACTTCTTTCAAGGGTTCTTATCCAGCCATTAGCTAAGTGTTACTAACTGCTTTTGGTACACTATTTTATGTATACATGTTGGCTAGAAATTGTTATATGCCACCATTATCCTTTTTCCTTCATAATATACTTTGTCCCTGCTGCCATCTCACAGTACTGGTGTATTTTCTCCCTTCAGTATCTTTAATCTTTGACCTCATTTGTGCAATGCCGGGTGACCCTAACAAATGTAAATACAGCTAAATGGATGTACACAGCTTATGGCGATAGCTTGTGATTTATTTGCCTTTGACTGCATTGCTCTGTTGCACTTTGTACTGCTGTGCTTAGCTATGTTTATCCATTTTAATGTACTTCTTAACAAGCTGAACAGTTGGATATACAGATTACAGTGGTCAATAGGGCAATGAAGATGAATACATACATTCACATTTGCTGAAATCTACAGTCAAATGTTAAAGTATCAGAATTAGGACTTCCTGTATGGTGTGCTTAGAAAATGCTCAGGCATAAATATTTTCCTTGGAATGCTGTAAAGGTTCTAATCCAGATGGATGACAATGTTTTGGAATGTTTTGTCTGACCTCTGTGACTGTAAATATCAGCTACACGTTTTCATAAAGAGTCATTATCCTGCTGCTCCTCATTGTACAGTGTATCTTGTACAGATCTTTGCATGAAAGTAAGCACAAGGCAAAATAGAGTACTGCCAATTCCCATTCTAAGTTCAATAATTCAAGACATGATTACGCATGCACTGATATTTTACTATCAGCAGCACAGTTACAGTTGGCAGTGCTGCGCTCAAAGAGAAAACAATGAAATAATTAATGTTTTAGCTTGCACACCATTTATATGTCTGTATAGATTTGTATCAGCAAGTTATCTTGATTTCAGACTGATGTTGAGTCAGTTATTTCAGTCAGTTGATGTATGTCTGCTCTGCAATGTTTACACCTGCAACTGTGCTACAAGTTTGGTTAACCCATTCTCACATAGTCCATCATGTTTAATCTGCAGTGCACTGTCCTACATATGACTTGCATGTTTGTCTTGTCAATGAACATTTTTCAACTATGAGGCAAGTTGAGTGTGCAATCATCCCACCATGAAGTGGCAGGAAAGTTTAATTGATAATGCACTGGTTTACAGCTGTGAATTTCTTTGGCATCCTATACTGTAAAACATGTCAATATCCCACATAGTAACACAATGTACATGAAGGACAGTATCTGAGTATTAGTAGAGAAGTATGTAGTTACATGGAAACATTATAGTGATGCTACATTGTCCTGTGCACACATATGCATTTGTTGCACAACCTGTGATGGATATTAACATCTGTTCCAAACAGTGGATTTTCAAGAAGTACAAATGTGTTATTTTCAAATCTTAAAGTTAGTCTTCTTCTATGGTACTTGAAATAATACTATGCTCTGCAGATTGTGTAACTGGATAGGTAGGAGTCGATGCTCAACACAGGAAATGTGTGTATGTTCTGTTTGTTTGTGTGTGTGTGTGTGTGTGTGTGTGTGTGTGTGTGTGTGTGTGTGTGTGTGTGTGTGTGTGTGTGTGTGTGTGTGTGATCCACTTCCACTGACATGCTCAACATGATAAAAAATTGTGTGTGAGTAACTAGCTGCTGTATCTGCTTCCCACAGGTTCAGGAACACGTGTTGTGTGGTGTGTGTGTGTGTGTGTGTGTGTGTGTGTGTGTGTGTGTGTGTGTGTGTGTGTGTGTGTGTTGTGTGTGTGTTGTGTGTGTGTCCACTCCCACTGAGAATGAACACTGTGCTCTATAGGTTGTGTGGATAATTAGGTGTGTGTGTGTGTGTGTGTGTGTGTGTGTGTGTGTGTGTGTGTGTGTGTGTGTGAGAGTGTTTATAGTTAGGGGAGCATGTACCCTGTCACAACAGTTCTCAATGAGTTTCTTCTCTGGAGAAGCATTTTATACTGCTAGATGACTGTATCATCTCATTATCCCACCTTTCCCAGTCGTAACTTCTGTGCAATACACTGATGAGGTCATTCTTTCTAAAGTGAGCTGCCACACTTTAAATGTCAGACTTCTCATGTAGTGTTTGTATTTCTTACACTGTTCTCTAGAATGTGTAAATAGATAGACATGAGGTTCCAGTACAGCACTGCTTAGCTTCTAGAAGTGTGTGTGTGACTGTAAATGAATTCAGGATTGGTTTATAAAGATTTGCAATGGCAACTTTAACAACCACCAGATGGCTGTAAAAGTCATTTTACCAGGCACATTTCCTTGGTAATAAACTGCTGGTGTCATCCCTTCATAGATGCTGTATGCTTTACTTTTATTCAGTATTCCTCTGAGGCATTGGCTGTGGATAATGGGCTGCACAGGTTGTGTAACCAGATAAGTAGATGGTTTGAGTCCATCCCTGCATAAATAGTGTGACTGTAATTACTGTCATACTGACGGCTACCTTTATGTACACTTCCACTTATGAGATAGATTTATAGTGGCACAGTGTTACACTAGCAAGTCTTGCCATCCATAGGGAAAATACATTTTTGGCCACACAGTGATGACATAATGCTGCCATGACTGCAGTATCTCACAGCTGGGGTGTGAATTCTCCTGTTTTGCATGACTTTAATGCTGTGCTTTGTACATTGAGGTTTGAGTCCAGCTGTGAGTGTGTCTTTCACCATCATACTGTGAAAACAGCTCTTCACATGCATATATGATGTGTTGCTGTACGGAGTTATTATATACTTCAACGACCTGTCAGTATAAACATCAAGCTAATAAACAGAGGAGTTATTATCCATTCAACTGTACACGGTCCCAGTTGTGCTACAATATGTCATTTGACACTTGCCGTTCAGGCACTAATCTGTAGTTTGTGATTTTAGGCAGTTGATTCAAACACAGCCATTACTGCTCAGACTACATTGCATCAGTCTTATTGTGACTGCACATGTCATTAACACTGTTGACTAACACATGGGATGGGTACACATATAGGTGTTGATTCCTCTTACAAAAAGCCATGATAATTTCTTGCAAAGCAATGCCTTTATTCTGAGTAATAATGACATGATTACATTTTTTTAATTTTATTTATTTAACATTTATTTACTGGGAATGTCCGACTTGGAACAAAGCCAATTTTCAGTGGAGGCCCATAGAGAAATGCTCTAGATGTGTCTTTGTAACATTTTCATTACATAACATACGTAGTTAGCATTATCCTCTAGAATGAGGAAATGAGACCACATTCTGTATGTTGTTGCTTTAGTACAGAAGTTACAGGCACACATATCCCTTGCAGCAATAACAAGATGTAAGGGCTTGACCTACCGACATTCCTCACATTTGTTGTGACACTTCTATTGTGGCACATTCATTTTCTTCAACATCATGTATTTTATGAAATTAAATGCTCAGATGCTCAAAATCCACATTCAGGGACATCATGTATTTTATGAAATTAAATGCTCAGATGCTCAAAATCCACATTCAGGGACTGTTCACATTGTGTAACCATATTGTAATGCATGAATGTGGCATCCACCACAGTTATTAGGTTTACATTTACAGTGTGAGCGGCCTCCCCACCTCTTTTATCTCAAAGGGATTGTTTATGACACATACTTTTGATGTAATAAGTTAGCATAGATGGAGTGTCACACTTGTTTTAAGACATCCACAGTGGCACTTGTGGTTCCTCCATGTGTCATTAGTTGGTAGACTTACATAGTTTGTTTTTAAGTTCCTGTAAGGGAAGCATAACATGAATGTAATGACATCACACAAACACCAAATTTATTTAGTTATTCTTATCCATTTTTATGTTGATTAATGATATATCAGCACAAGTTGTGATTTCCTGGCAGTGAAATGGTTATTCGGGGCATACCATGCTGTGAATGTTCCTTTGGCATATGCATTGATTACTGGTTGCATAGCATAACTACACAGATACACTGTGGTTCAGTTCTGGGACAATGTGTGTACTGCACAATGGAAAACAGCTTCCTAGTTAAAGAACCATTGATGGTGTCTTGCTCACTGTTGTGTGGACAGTAACATGTTAAGCTCCTCATCAGCATTCTAACTAAATCTTATTGTTTATATTATATTCCTAACTCCTTTCTTACTTTAGACATTGATTTCAGTTATTTGTGACATTCTCTATTTATATCTGCTGTGGCACATACAGTCAATGGAGGGGTCTGTGGGATTCTAGTATCATAGACAGAGATTTGAATCTGGAAAACATATGTCTGTAAGACAATTGCGTTAGATGGCATTGTCTTATACACTGATAGTAGTCATGAATAGTCAGAGGGACTTCTTTTTTACGCCTTGTCCTACAAGGTGGGGCATCCATGTACCTTATGACAGAAAACAGCTGTAAGCCCTCCAAGGGTTTTCTTCATGACTTAACTGATATGCATATTTCTGTGGTGTTCATGATTGATATGCATCACTCTGATATCAGTCCTGGCATATTTTTGAAAATTATATATATAATATTAATTATGTCATTCACTGCTCACGGGCATTACCTTTTTCCAAAATAATTATGCTCCGTATTTCTTTTCTTTATCCAGACATTTCTTTATTACTGCAATTGTTTTTGTCACACCATACAGCTTAATGGCAGATGAGGGCTTCCACAGACATGTCTTCCTATATGTTATGCTGCTAGACCATCAGAAGCTGTGATTGGCCCACTGTTATCTTGTGCATTGGTGCTGTTGAATTGCTGTTATGTTTCTGTACCGTGTAAGTATTCCCGTTATTACAATGTCTGGATGTTTCAAATTACCAGTGGAAAAGTTGAAATCATGAAATGTCATCCCATCTGTGTTGTCATTTGTGACTTATGCATGTTGTGTGTTATTATACTACCATAAAGCATTTACATGACTATAGAACACTTGCTTGTCTGTTACATGCTTATAGGTGATGAACCTCTTTCCTTTTGATGCCAATAGCAGTTATTTGCAAAACATGTCTCTTTCTGCTGTGTATGACATGACAGCTGTAAGGATCATTTGTTCTTTTGTATACATGCTGAGGTGCAGAAAACAGTAGTGGTGTCAGCTTGCATACATAAACTCTCTGTATATACATCTCATATGCAATAACTTGCTGTTATCTCAACTCAGCATTTTATTAACATGTATATCACATTTTAACTCCCCTTTGTTGCACTGCAGCTTTATATCCCTATCACATCCTTTGTTAGCATGTCAGTTTTTATTTGCATGCATAACTCCAGTATTGTCATTGACATTAATTATCATCACATCAGTATTGCAGGATTTGCATTAGAAATGTTTCTTTGACACTTCAGCATATTTGCCTTCAGTTATGCACGTTACCCATTTCACCTTCCCTATTATTTGGTTCTGCAGTATAAACCATTATTATTTGTGTACAAGTCTCCCATTTAATTTCTTCTCCTTCAGTCGCTATATTTACCCTTAATATTTCAAGGCTACAGCACATGCACATATCTTAGGATTGCCTATAGGCAAGCCCTTTTTTTTTTACATTATCTGCTCATGTGTACAAGCACCTTTCTGTGGCCATGAACACTATTACTGGTCACGACAAGGTGCTTGCAAACATGTAGGCACAATGCGTAGCATGCATATTTGATTAACGCTGTTGCTCATCATACTAACTTGCTTAAAGCATTTAGGCTTAGTGCATAGCTTACATAATTGTCAATGAATTTCAGGGATGTTCTCTTTAACTTTAGATATATAGACATAATTTCACTTGCAGCTAATTTATGATCAGAAAAAAATGTCATGAAAATAATTTTCTACCACCAGGAGTAATTGCAGTTTCCTTTTCCTTTTTCATTATTTTACTTAATTTCCTCAGCCTTGAAAGCCTGCTTTTTGTTTCTTACTGGCAATCTGGTTTACTGTAGCAAAGAGAAGCTTAATACTTTAAGTTCTCATTTCATTTTTCTTTCAGTATAAAATTCATCCGTTTCTTTCTCATTTTCTGGACCTGGCTCTCTTACTGTATTCTTTACTATGGACCGCTACTTTCCTGTCTCTCATTTGACTTATTTTATTATTTTAATGTATAGATTCATTTGGCAAGACTCTGCTTGCTGTCAGTCTCTACACTGACTTTCTTCAGTAAATGTAGGAGTCTCAGCAAGATTCAACATTACATCCATCCAACCCTTCTAATCTGAGCCAAATCAGTTCTATGCCCTTTTATTTAAATAGCAGTGTGTTTGGTTGATCCATTCCCTTGACTTCTACAGTACTTTAATCTAGCTAAAGTCTTCACCATTTATCACATCATGTGTTAAGTTATACACTAGAATTGCAGGTTATAACACACTAACAAAATCTGTATTTCTAATTTTATTATAGAATACTCTATTTTATCTCTGTGCATGCATATTACTTCAATCATTCTTATTATTGCTTTTGTGCTTTTGTGCTTATATATTGTGTAATGTAATAATGGTCCCTGAATCCAGCAATCCATGCATTTTCTTTCCTTCTACCACAAAATTTACAGTTAAGCAAAAACTTAATAACATATATCAGAGTCTATGGACCTGCTTCATGAAAGGCTAATCTCCACACTGCTAATGTGTGCGCATCACTGATAGACTGCAAGTTTATATTCATTAAATAGCTCTACATGTCATGCAGAGCTGCCAAGCAAAGGGAAATGGCATAGTAGGCTAAGGAAAGCATAACCAGCTGAATTACATGCTAATTAACCAATCCAAGATGGTGGAGCCATTCAGGAAGATACCTCTAGATTGGTGTAGTACTGTGCCATGAAGCCTAAAACCTACTGGAATATACTCACCATCATACTTGGGGGGAAAAGACTGTTTTAGGGACTGCTGCTGCTCCATTCATATGTATGTGCAAAAGGCTCAAATCTATTCTACTGCTGATAGACCTCATCCAAGGAGAAGAATGGTGCTCAGACTCCATGTACCAAATCATGGATTGCATGATATTGAAATCTTAAAGTGATACAGGATTGATAGGGAAACACTACAGGAACTGTACAAGCTCTGCCACCCCCCACCTCAGACCCAGGGGAAGTTGAGGAGAACCTGTAACAGTGGAAACTAATGTATGTGTAGCATTGAGGATATTAGCTACTGGTACATTCCAGTGACTCAGAAGATATATACTAGGGGTGTCACAGGCCTCAGCCTCCAGAGTATTGCACCAATGTCTTAATGCTATGCTAGAATATGCAAGGGAGTACATCTATTTTCCATGCACACCAGAAGAAGGAGCATGAACAATGCAGGAATTTTATGCTGTAGCACACTTACCTGAAATTTTGGGGGCCAAAGACTGCACTCACATAGAAATAAAAGCCCCACCAGAGGAACAGGGAAGGACATACATCAACAGGAAGGGGTTACACTCAGTCAACTGCCAGGTTGTCTGTAATGCCCTAGGGATTATCCTCAATGTGTGTGCATGCAATCCAGGCAGTTACCTTGGCTCACATGTATGGCACACCTCTTATTGTTACACAAGGATTGATTGCTAGGGTTGATGTTCCATAAGGCCATCTATTGGGTCATGCAGGTCATCATGATAATCGGCATCAAGCCGGTCACTTATCTGATGAATACAAAAGTCAAAATGACAATTATGTCAACAGTTTCACAAGTGAAGAATCAACCAGGAATGCAATATCAGTGGTGTGAATGCACAATACTAAATGAAAAAAATAATTTCAAAATGAATATGAACAAAAACATCCAAAATATTCTTATGTGATACATATGCATACAATTAACATAGTGATAAAGACTCTCTTAGCTATCCACTCTGTGCAACAGACATATATGCAACCCTAAGTCAAAAACAAATGAACAAAGGGCGTGGCACAGTCATCATCATTTGCACAGGTTGGTGGGGGCAGTAGGCCAAGACTGACACCAAAGTAATGACTGTGTGTGAAGACAAAACACAGAATATTTAGTAAAGTATTAAAATATCTCAGGGTAACTAACAGGAAATATGTTCCAATCAACATTAAAGTTTGCTTAGCTTGCATGTGTGTGAGTCAGTATGGTAAATTTTTGTGAAATGTGTGTGTGTGTGTGTGTGTGTGTGTGTGTGTGTGTGTGTGTGTGTGTGTGTGTGTGTGTGTGTGTGTGCATGAACACAATCAAGCTCTGTGGAGCACTACATCCTGGCACTTCAGACAGGTGTGAGCCATGTATGGTGGAGTTGTCAGTACAGTTTTGTTGGTCCCAACCATGCATACTGCCTCTGCCAGGAGTCACACTGCTGCCTTCATATCTCTGGTTTAAAATGTGGGTGCTGCCTGAATGTGAGTGATGTCTGCTGAACAAGCTCTGTTCATGGCACCTATGTCCCTATTGAGGGATTTTGCTGATTATGAGAATGGGGATCTGTTCTCTAAAAACCTGGCTAAACATGTAAGGTTTCAACAACCTTATAAATGTGTTTCTATAAAAAAAGGTCCACATTCCATTCTAAAGAAAATGTCCCCTATGGGTTATGATACTTCTGGAGATGACTCATCTTCAGCACGTGAGTCTGATGCACAATGCACCACAGGATCTCCAGCACCAAAAAGAAATAACAATGTCCCTTTAGGTACAAACAAAAGTGGGGAGGCAGGAAGCATAAACGGGTGGGACAATATGTAAGGGTTATTGAGAATGTTTGCTCAGAATTAACAAATATGAATGTGTTAAACATTTCCTCTTGTACTTTGTCACCTGTACATATTAATATTTTGAATAAAGGACTAACTTTTATACCTGGCTTTTTTGTTCCTGAGGACAGTTTTGCTAAAGATATTACAGCTTTTTTGCAGAACTTTTAATCTACGGTTATTTTATCCGGATAATGATTCCAGTAGGATCCAGGATGAATTCAGGTACCATAAGTCTACTTTTACACCACCCATGAATTCTGTTGTTCAAATGTTTCAGGACAGTGTGCTTAGGGACATATATTTCTATTCTAGGGAGTCTGGTGTTGGATCAAATAATCTCTCAAAGATCGAACTGCAATGCATTAAGGAATTGGCTGATAACCATAGATTGGTTATATTGTCTGCTGATAAAGGTTGTAGTACAAGATTGGTCTCAATACAATTCTGAAACGTTGAGGCAACTTTCAAATGGACATTATTTTACATGCTTGCCCCTCAATCCGATCCCGTCCTTTAAAAAACAGATTGATGAATTTCTTTTTTTAGCCAAAGATGAGGGGAATTATTTCAAACCATATGTTCCATCATTTATCTGTGCTGGACCCCCTCTCTCAATACATTTATTTTCTCCCTAAAATACATAAAGACCCACAGAATCCCCCTGGTAGACCTTTTATATTGGGAAGAGGCTCACTAACAGTACCATTGTTTCAATTTTTAACAAAATATCTTAAACCCCTTTTGAAGTGGTTACATGCCTGTATACAGGACACAAATGAATTTCTTCAGATTATCTCTGAGTCACAACTAGAACCGGGATGGTTACATGGTACCGTTGACACAACTGCCCTTTATACTAATATCCCTCATTGGGCAGGTTGGTGGGGGCAGTAGGCCAAGACTGACACCAAAGTAATGACTGTGTGTGAGGACAAAACACAGAATATTTAGTAAAGTATTAAAATATCTCAGGGTAACTAACAGGAAATATATTCCAATCAACATTAAAGTTTGCTTAGCTTGCATGTGTGTGAGTCAGTATGGTAATTTTTTTTTAAATGTGTGTGTGTGTGTGTGTGTGTGTGTGTGTGTGTGTGTGTGTGTGTGTGTGTGTGTGTGTGTGTGTGTGTGTGTGTGTGTGTGTCTGCATGAACACAATCAAGCTCTGTGGAGCACTACATCCTGGCACTTCAGACAGGTGTGAGCCATGTATGGTGGAGTTGTCAGTACAGTTTTGTTGGTCCCAACCATGCATACTGCCTCTGCCAGGAGTCACACTGCTGCCTTCATATCTCTTTCGTTTAAAATGTGGAGCACTACATCCTGGCACTTCAGACAGGTGTGAGCCATGTACGGTGGAGTTGTCAGTACAGTTTTGTTGGTCCCAGCCATGCATACTGCCTCTGCCAGGAGTCACACTGCTGTCTTCATATCTCTGGTTTAAAATGTGGGTACTGCCTGAATGTGAGTGATGTCTGCTGGACAAGCTCTGTTCATGGCACCTATGTCCCTATTGAGGGATCTTGCTGATTATGAGAATGGGGATCTGTTCTCTAAAAACCTGGCTAAACATGTAAGGTTTCAACAACCTTATAAATGTGTTTCTATAATAAAAGTCCACATTCCATTCTAAAGAAAATGTCCCCTATGGGTTATGATACTTCTGGAGATGACTCATCTTCAGCACTTGAGTCTGATGCACAATGCACCACAGGATCTCAAGCACCAAAAAGAAATAACAATGTCCCTTTAGATACAAACAAAAGTGGGGAGGCAGGAAGCATAAACGGGTGGGACAATATGGAAGGGTTATTGAGAATGTTTGCTCAGAAATAACAAATATGAATGTGTTAAACATTTCCTCTTGTACTTTGTCACCTGTACATATTAATATTTTGAATAAAGGACTAACTTTTATACCTGGCTTTTTTGTTCCTGAGGACAGTTTTGCTAAGGATATTATAGCTTTTTTGCAGAACTTTTAATCTACGGTTATTTTATCAGGATAATGATTCCAGTAGGATCCAGGATGAATTCAGGTACCATAAGTCTACTTTTACACCACCCATGAATTCTGTTGTTCAAATGTTTCAGAACAGTGTGCTTAGGGACATATATTTCTGTTCTAGGGAGTCTGGTGTTGGATCAAATAATTTCTCAAAGATCGAACTGCAATGCATTAAGGAATTGGCTGATAACCATAGATTGGTTATATTGTCTGCTGATAAAGGTTGTAGTACAAGATTGGTCTCAATACAATTCTGAAACGTTGAGGCAACTTTCAAATGGACATTATTATACATGCTTGCCCCTCAATCCGATCCCGTCCTTTAAGAAACAGATTGATGAATTTCTTTTTTTAGCCAAAGATAAGGGAATTATTTCAAACCATATGTTCCATCATTTATCTGTGCTGGACCCCCTCTCTCAATACATTAATTTTCTCCCTAAAATACATAAAGACCCACAGAATTCCCCTGGTAGACCTATTGTATTGGGAAGAGGCTCACTAACAGTACCATTGTTTCAATTTTTAACAAAATATCTTCAACCCCTTTTGAAGTGGTTACGTGCCTGTATACAGGACACAAATGAATTTCTTCAGATTATCTCTGAGTCACAACTAGAACCGGGATGGTTACATGGTACCGTTGACACAACTGCCCTTTATACTAATATCCCTCATTGGGCAGGTATTGATGCTTTGGAATACTGGCTCTCCAAGTCTGGTCTATTCCCCAGGATTTAATATGCTACTGTTAGGATTAGCTAAACATGCCCTTACCAAAAATGTATTCTTATATCATGATGCATGTTGTCTTCAAATTCAGGGTACAGCTATGGGGACTTCTTTTGCCCCTATATATGCCGATTTATTCATGGCATATATTGAAGAGCAGATCATCTACGATAGTTCTCACAACATATTTTTGGAGGACATGGACATATGGAGGAAGTATTTGGATGATTGCTGGTTGGTGTGGAGATCAGGTTCTGAATATCTCCAAGATTTTGTTAACTATTTGAATGAAAACAAGTGGGGAATACAATTTACAGTGAACTACAGTAAGGACAGTATTACATTTTTGGATGTACTAGTCACTAGGCAAATGGATAATACCTTGAGCGCTGAAGTTTACCATAAATACCCTGAGTACAATTCCTTTCTCCACGCCACCAGCTACCATCCTCCTTACATATGTAGGAATATTTCAAAGTCTCAATATATGAGAACGAAACGTATTTGTAATAAAAGGAAGCCTCATACAATATGTACAGGGATGACCTTACCTCCCGGTTTTTGAAAAGGGGTTATAAACTGGGACATATAATACATGCTTAGAATACTGTGGAGTCTATACATAGGGATTCTCTACTGGAATACAAAATTAAGCCTCAGGAACAAGAGCCAGTTATTCACTTTGTAACTACTTATGGTAGGAACACTGCTGTTTTAACTAACAGTGTTCAACGACATTGGAATATTCTCTTGGCAGATAACAGATTATCGGGAATTCTGAAGAATAGATGCCAGTTTTCTTATAGGAAGGGTAGGAACTTGGGCTCTATTTTGAGTCACTATAAATGTGGACATAGCCAGAATATTCCACAAGTCCAATATAATTTATTACGGGGACCATTTGGTTGGTTGTTTTCCCTTGGGTCATTGTGTATATTGCCCTAAGGTTTGCAATACTAAAGATTTCAGCAGCAAAAACACCAGCAAAGTTCATAGCATTTCTTTTTTTGCTAATTGTCAAACTGATTTGGTCATCTGTCTGGCAACATTCAGTTGCTCGGCATTTTATATTGGCCAGACTTCATGTCCGGTCAAGTTTAGGACGGCAGAGCATTTTAGTGACATCAGGCATCAGAGAATTTCCAATGTTCTTTATAAAAATACTGTTGTGCATACCAATGCGTTTTTTTATTTTACTATTATTGATCGGATCAGGGGCAATAGATCTAATAACTTTGGATGGCATTAGACCCTTAACAATATGTAGAAGAAATAGGTTCCTAGGTTCATAGGTTCATACTAGGCTATTTGCCCTAGGGCATTTATAAGCCTAGCCAGAGTGTGTTTGGCTTTCGCCACCCATTTTAAATTAATTTTGCTATGCCCTTTTTCGAGGTAAGTATACTGTGTCTCTGTCTAACAGTGACAGAGAAGTGATACCCGGGATAAACCTATGATCTCCCATCCACTCATCAAGATTCCTCTTGAAGAGCGTCAATGAGGGACTCTACATAACCTGGACTGGGATTTTATTCCAGAGTGAAGGGAGCCTCTGGGTTATGCATCTGTCCCTCCAGCATGTCCTGTTTATTTCAGTGCTGAGGTTCAAGTCTCTCGAGCGCATAGCTCGATGGGATTTGGATTTTCTGAGGTGCAGCATTTCCATTAATTCCAGGTTGGACTTGGCTTTATACGTCAGGCACAGATCGCCTCTGAGCAGGCGGTATGCCACTGAGTAGAGCTGGAGTTTCTTTAACCGGGCAGCATATGGCATCTGTTTGAGCCCTTTGATCCTCTTGGTGAGGTACTTTTGGGGTCTTTCCAGTTGCTGCAGGTGTCTGGTAAGGTACATCCCAAAAAAGGCATTGTACTCAATTATGGGCCTGATGAGGGATGAGTAAAGAGGCACAATGACCTCCCCTGATCTAGATGTGAATCCCTTCATGATTAGGTGGGCTATATAAAATGTTTTTCTAACCACTTTGGCCACGTGGTTGTCAAAGGAGAGATTGCTATCAACTTGGGTCCCCAGGTCCCTAATTACTTCTTCTGTACATAATGGATTACCACCTATGTGGTAATTTGTGGGCACTTTGTTTTTGCCAAAGGGGATGACTATACACTTTTTGGCATTTAGCTTGAGGCCATGGCTCTGGCACCAGTTGTCTGTTTCTATGAGGCCCTTTTGGAGGATGCTTGTGTCAGCTGGAGAGTCGATTATGTTGCCCAGTTTGCAGTCATCTGCGAACTTGGTCAGCCACAATCCTTCCGTGTTGGCCTGTACCTCAGAGAAATATATACCGAACAAGAGAGGTCCCAGGACTGAGCCTTGTGGGATGCCACTTGTAACTGGTTTGGAGTCTGACATGGCTCCAGCAATTCCAACCATGTGGGTTCTGTCTTTGAGCCAGTATGCAACCCATCTAGTGACATAGGGGTTTAAATTTAAGCTGGTGAGCTTATCTATAATGCCTGAGTGGGGTATTGTATCAAAGGCTTTTTTGAGGTCCAGGTAGCCTGTGTGGACCGCCTTCCCCTCGTCAATGGCCTTGGTGACTGTTTCAAAGAAATCAACCAGTTTTAAGAGGCAGGATCTGCCCTTAACAAAGCCAAACTGGGTAGGATCCAGTGTCTGTAGGTCCCCAATATCTTTATTTATGAGGTCCATGATGATCCTTTCCATAGCTTTGCAGACCAAGATAGTCAGGCTTATGGGGCGATAGTTTCCAGGATCCATTGAGTCACCACCTTTGTGGAGAGGGACCACTGTTGCTGTACACCACTCTTTGGGTACATATCCTGTAGTAAGGCTGAGATTGAACAGTAGTTTTATGTTTGGGTTTAGCTCTTTTTGGAGTTCATGTAGGATGCAGCCCGGGACACCGTCTGGTCCCATTGATGCTGTGTTTTTTGCTTTGGAGAGGACAGCTCTTACCTGAGCATCTGACATATCAGGGGGGGGCAGCACTCTGTTAGGATAGATATTTGCCCTTTTGGTGGGGAGGGGGGGGGGAGTTTGCACTGAACCTGTCAGCTAGGATGTTGGCAATGTCTGTGGGTTCGGTGTATTTTTTGTCATTTTGGACTAATTCTGAGCATATCTGGGAATTTCCATCCAGGTTCCTAACATAACTAAAGAAAGCCTTGTGATTATCCTTAGTGTCCTGTGCAATTTTTCTCTCGAAGCTGGCCTTAGACGATTTTATGAGTGCCCGTAGTTTTTTGCTAATATTGATCAGAGATGCCTTCCCTTTTTGGGATTTTGCTCTATCATGTAGTAGCTTCCTCCTTCTATTGTATAGTTTGTTTATGGCTGGGGTCCACCAGACAGGACGTCTGCCTTTGGAGGATTGAGTCTTGGTTTTATTTGGGATTGCTTGATCCATGCATTCCCGAAGGTGTTCATAGAAAGCGTTTATAAAGGATTCTGTGGTCTGGGCCGTATTTTCCACAGGCCCGGGGGCTTTGAAGGATTCCACCTCAGTTTTGAGGAGTGTGAAATTTGCTTTAGAGAAGATTTTCACTGTGATTTTCAGGGCAGGGGGTGGAGTTGGGAAGTGAATATCCAGTGAGATTAGTTTATGGTCTGATCTTACTAGTGAGGGATACACTTCTGGTCTGGAGCATAGAGTCTCCATGTTGGTGATGATCAGGTCCAGTATGTTTTCCCCTCTTGTGGGAGTGGTAACAAGTTGTTCCATAGCATTTGAGTTTATAAATTCTAGGAACCTTTGGGCTAGGGTGTTGGAGCTAGAGTAATGCTCCCAGTTTATGTTTGGGTAGTTGAAGTCGCCCAGTATAATGGTGTTTGGAAAGACCTTCATATTTTCCAGTGTTCTCAGGAAGGCCAAGTGGGGTTCCTGGGTTTGGGAGGGTGGTCTGTAGCAGGCTATAAACTGGAAGGCAGTTTTACCCACTGTTAGTTGCACATGGATAGTCTCTGATGCTTCGTGCTGTGCCACCAACCTGGAGGTGTGGGTATCTTTGACAAATATTGATACTCCCTCCTTTTGTGGTTCGGTCCAAGTTTTGGGGCCGAAAAGCATGGTATGAGGTATAACCTGGTAGTGCTGGGGTGCTCTCGGGAGCCTTGAATCAGGTTTCTGTTACTGCACAGATATCGATGTTCTCCATGCTAAGGAGAGTTTCGAGTGCGTGCATCTTGAGGTTTAGACTTCTGGTGTTGAGTAGCATTACTCTTAGTTTCTTATCCCTTGTGATACCTATGGAGGTGGGTTTGTCTTTTGAGCCTTACCTAAAAAAGGCACTATGGGGGTAGCAAGAGCCTTTGCCAATATCCGAAAGCCCAGGGGTGACAGGTGCAAGTCATCCCTAGCGAAGCATCGTGGCTTGTCAAGCATGTCATCCCAGGCTGACAGGCATTGGATCCCCTTTGAATGACACCAATACTTAAGCCAATTGTTGAAATTGATAATCTTATCTTCATATTGTGGCATTATTCTTGGTGAGGGTAAGATGCTACTCAAGGTCAGGGTCATACCGGCCTGGGCTACATGCTCAGAGAGCTCCTCTATGTCTCTTTTCATGTAGTCCAGGGAGGTACGTCTCAGGTCATTCACACCAGCATGGACAATGACTGAGTCATATTTGTACTTGCCTTGGAGTGACCTGAGTGCTTGTGTTATGTGGCGGATCCTAGCACCCGACAGGCAGCTCACCGTGACCTTCACCTTGTTCAGCCTGGTGAGCGGGACATCAGTGTGCCTGATGATAGAGTCACCTATTACAAGTGTATCAGGTATGTTGTTTAGCCTTAAGGGCTGTGACTGTTTGGCACACTGGCTTTGTGAGCTATGTGTTGCACGTGTTTTGTTTTGGGGTAGCGGTTGCTTGGGTGTCTGCTTTGGAGGTCTCTGCTGCTTAGGCCAATTTTTATTTTGAGCCTCCGAGTATGTTTTTGTGTGTTTATGTGTTTGGTTTGCTGTCGTGTTAGGTCTATGTGAGACTGGAATTGTAGTGAGTGCGGTTTCCTTCTCCTCCTGACTGGTTTTCGCCAGTACTGAGTTGAGACAGCTTAGCCTCCAGAATGACTATATGGTTGCATCTCTCACATGTGTTGGAATTTATTGGGAGGAGGATAGGGTTGTCTGTGTACATGAGGCAGTTGCAACATTGCCTCAAGATTCCCAGATTCACCAGCTGGATGGGAGAGGAGATTGACAACTGACCTTTGGACATGCTAGAATAGTATTGGGAATCCCTCTATAATTGAAAAAAAAAGGGCCAGTGGGGAACGAGGTACTCAAGGGGAGTTTGTAAGGGTGTAGTGCTTTTAATATTTTAGTGCTGACTTATATAATTGCTTTAGTGAGCAAGTGCCAGGTAACTTAAATGCAATGTGTTACAGGTAACTTAAATGCAAAAATGACAAACAGTAACTTTCTTTCAAGTGAAACAAGGAAATAAGTACAGTAAGCAATGCAGATATCACTAGGGATCCACAGAAGCACTGAAAAGCCACGTTTTAGGTGGAATTAGCATTTCAGGGAAATAACAAGCAAACAAACAACAAGCATACAAATAAAGCTAGATTCAGCAGGCCTGGATCTAGTCTATGCTACAGCAAACAAGGTGTTCCAATTTCAGTAAGAAACAGTTCAAATATGCAGGCACTATAATCCTTTAACCAGAAATTCCCAGCTCAGGAGGGCAGAGTCCAGCCTCTCCTCCCACAAGAGTGCAGACCACGAACCTTCTTAATGTAAAATAACTGGCCTAAAGCCCAAGTGCTAAAACCAGAACTAATACACTTTTAGAATAACAGACACTGAGCCCTCAATCAGCAGTCCACAACTTAGAAGGATGTAAGCTACCTGTCCTGCCACCACAGTGCAGGCCACAAACCTTCCTAATGTAAAACAACTGGTCTGAAGCCCAAGTGCTTAATCCAAAAGACTTAGAATGATAGTTACACTTTAATCAAGTTACTACCAAGCAGTAGTAAATACAATTGAATACTTATATTAATACACTTTTAGAATAACAGACACTGAGCCCTCAATCAGCAGTTCCCAACTTAGAAGGATGTAAGCTACCTGTTCTGCCACTACAGTGCAGACCACAAACCTTCTTAATGTAAAACAACTGGCCTGAAGCCCAAGTGCTTAAACCAGAATTAATACACTTTTAGAATAACAGACACTGAGCCCTCATTCAGCAGTTCCCAACTTAGATGGATTATTAAATTGGGGGGGTTATTTTCTCCTTGTATTAATTAATTAAACCTCAATTGCTGACTATTTAAGAGAATGGGGATGTGTTATTTGTTATATGTATGCACTGAAGAAGGCTACTAAGCCGAAACCGGTTTACTTAACACTCGCTTTGTTATGTGCTTTTTAGCACTACATTAAAATTATTCTGCTTGCCACAGTCTGCTGGTCTGTATTTTCATAGGCTTAAAAAGGCCCTTGTGGTCATTAGTCTAGTAAAAACCTATGAATCTATGAACCTATAAATGATTCAAACTGTCTTCTAAATGCTCATGTTAAACAATTTCAGATGCTAAAGGAATACAATGCATACTTTCTACTAAGACTTACATCTAAGCAATGGTTATTAACAATCAAATTCCATGTGCAGGTAGTCCTTCCTATGGCAGTTATGATGTCCCTGAAAAAAGAAGAAGGCAGTTGAAAGAAGGCTAATAATCATCACAATACAAATGACACACGGATAAGAGAATAATGCTCTGCCTATATTCCTGTTAAGAAATATCTCAGAATCAATCAGACTAACCATCCCCCCAACACAATCTGTGTTGGATTCTGCCTCTTGTAAGGTACATGTCTCAGTGTTTCCAGATGAATAAGTAGTAACACAAAGATGTCTAGAATAGCAGGAAATGCCTTATATGTAGCATATCTGGAAGTTCCTCTAGGGATATGCGTGGTCTGTTACCCACATCAGCACCAACATCGTGGATTCTGTGAGAACCCTCTGCAGAGTTGACAGGATCTCTGACAGTGGACATGAATGGCTCAGTTTCAGGGAGTGGTGGTTCAGTAGTTCTTGTGCTACAGAAGCTGTCCTCCTGCGAGTGCAGTTTATGGCACAGCTGAACTCTACATTTATGTCAGTAACCACCTGCTGCCATATGGTTTTTCTGGCAGATATATAATCTCTGCCCCTGTCTAGTGGGAAGGATCTATAACAGAGTAAGGCTTCAATGATGACCTTGTTCTCTGCATCAACAAATGGTGGCTTGCCTCAAACAGATGGACTGAATGCCATAATACTGTA
>NC_056729.1:981891686-981901686 GCF_019279795.1 Protopterus annectens
TTTCTCAAATGCAGTTGACATGTTTGAACACTAGCGTTTAAATGTGAGATTAGAATTTAGCACCAGTTCAGACATAGAGTTGCTGCTTGACCTCTGCAGACATTGGTGGTGAGGGAGATGATGGCGCTAAATTTAAAGCACAGGGATGGGGTGTTGAGGAGTTGAGGAGTCCAGGATTTGTGTGACACTCTTTGTGAAGCGCTACAGCTGTAGGCTGCTACAGGGGTTCTATACTGGATCTCAACAACTGGCATCCCATGCACTGGAGAGAATTATCATCCTCACTATAGTGCTGCGGTAGCGTTATCGCCTCACAGTAAGATGCTGTCCGGTTCGATTCTCAGCTAGAGCGTCTTCTGCGTGAAGACATGCGTGAATGGGCATACCTTTGTTGAAGATTGTGCATCAGAGCTGGTAACTCGGCACGTAAAAATCAACTACCAATCATTAGCAGACCGGAGTTCCACTGTGGCGACCCCTAACCGGGAAAAGCCAAAAGACACAACTATAGTGACCTGAAGTGACACAAAAACGTCCTCCTTAGCCAGTGGGAGGATGAGTTTAGAACTGCTGACACCACTCAGTTGTGTAAGTATACTGACCCATCACCATTAAAATGATATAGAATGCAGTAGACAGGCAAGACTGGTATTCAATATGCTTTCATGTCCCTTCTTATTTTCTTCTTTATTGTATAGCTGTGAAAGACATTGTAGTGAAAAGGGAGGTGCACCAAGAGAGATTAAATCGCCTCAGTGAGGTACATGGTACATATGCATCAGGTCTTACTGTAAGCCTAATTGAAATATGTAGTCATATTTATGATATCATGGCACTGCAATTAATTAATGGTGCAACAGAGTAAGTCCTTCCCATCATACTTGGATGTGGCAAAAGTGTATAGACTGGATAATCATAAATGTGTGTTTCATGAAATTATGTAGTCATGTGACATGCCATGGCTTGAATACTCTCTTTTCTGTCTCACCCAACCCTTTCTCTCTCGAGTTTTAAAATATATAATATGGCATATGAATGTTCTGTTGTCATACATTTCTGCTTAAAAAAACTGACATTCAGCACAGAGAGGTAGACCAACCACTGAGGATTGGCCCACCATCCCTCCACAGGTTGTAACACCATCACCCAGCTCTTCAGGGTCTCAACCTGTCCTACCTGCTTGATCTGCATCAGGTAGCTCAGTCCTGGCTACTGGTGTACTGTACCTTCTGGGAGTAGTAATAGTGGAGATGGTGATTTGTCAGCTGGCAAGAGCTGACAGGGCTGGTGGTAGGTATCATGGATAGAGGCCACCATGCCTGAATCAGCTGTGTAGAAAAGGTGCTTCATCATATTGCCAGGTTGATGCTATATCGAACACTGACACAGGAAACTAAGACAGGAGACAGTGATGACAATTCTGAGGGTGACGACCAGATTCTCACTGTCCTCAGGCATGATGTGGGTGTGCCTCCGATGTGTCCTGCCTACCCAATCATTGTGCCCCCCCAGCCTATTTTGTGCATCACCATCCCTGTCTATCTCGTATGTCCTGTATGTCTGCTCCTGCTTCCTCACCTACCCTATCTGCCTGACCCTCACTTTAAACTCCTTCCCCAACATTCCTCTGTCTTTGAAAGTAAGAAAAAAAATTGGGTAACAGTCCTACCAAAAAAGCTTGACCCAAACATAGCTCTGCACTTCACCTATGTATGCATCCTCTTGACATACTTGATTTGGTACAATTGACTCTACAATATTATTTTATTATTGTCAACTGCCATTAGTTTGGCTTCAGTCCAAATTCAGCAAATTCTGTCTACAGTTCTGCAGTTCTGTTGTGAAGAAGTAGATAACTATGGCTCTCTCCCACTACCTTCCTGCAAACTCCTCTGTTCTTTCCCCAGTGTCACCCCTCTGCTTGCCCCCCCATTTCACCACTTTCGTATCAACCCCCTTTTCACACATTTAGTCTGGTCCAAAAATAGAATCACACACAACAAACATAGCCAGAAATGGGCCATAAGAAAGCCTTCACTTTTTGACCTCAGCTTTGCATGGAGGTGGCATCATGCAGCAGTGATGAGTGATGGAGAATGGCTGTTTATATCCTATGGCAAAACCTGGTCAGTTGTTGCCAACACCCACTGTAGTCCAATTATCCTCATGTAAAGGTGCTTAAACATGCTGCACTATTGGAATACAGAGTAAAGGTAGAATATAGGCAATATTTGACAACAGTTACTCTAACAGTTCTTTCACTATTGGATGCAACAAAGCGCAAACTTCTCTATGGAGTGTTGACATTAACCACTTGTCTGGGGATCAATTTTTGCCAATATCATCAAGGATTTGATTCCATATGTATGTCACTTTATTTCTTACTGTGATGTCATATGTCTATGATATGTTTCATGACATACATCTTAATTTTTATCCACTTACAACCTTTAATTACCAGATTTTGAATACTGTTGCAAAAATATATATATATTTACAAACACATCCTTGCCGATAAGGAATAATTATTAAGCAACACTTATTTTACTCATGTCTTAATCACGTTTTGCTTGTCTTACAGCTTCTTTATCTTCATAGCCATCAGTTAATGATACAGAGCATAAGAGATGACTAATGAGGACCAGCCATAAACATGTGCATTAATAACTCATAACACCAAACTTTGATATTTCTCTGCCCATGTCTCTCAATCTTAACCTCTTCTCTGTAACCCCATTGTACTGGTGTACTGTTGACTATTCATTAGGCTAATGGATGTAAATTTTATCTTATGGCATTCTCATACTGTCATTACCTTGCTGAAGACCAATACCTACATCTAACATTGGCTGAATAAGTTATGTCCTTTCAATGGTGTGATTTTGACATGTGTGAAGTAGGATTTCTTTGTGAGTTGTTGAGATAATAAAGTCTATACACTTAATTTTTCATCTTAATAATGGTTCAAATCCAGCATTATGTTAAATTGTTATTACTGTCTTTTTCTAAGTATCTTCCTGAGAATGATCAAGTCTATGCACTTACTTTTTCATCTTAACAACGGTTCAAATCCAGCATTAGGTTAAACTGTTATTACTGCCTATTTGTATTTTTCCTGAGAATGTGTTGACTATGCATCTGCCTAACCATCTTCTGTTTCATCAGGTGTAGTCATCAGCAGTTGTGCAAGATCTGGAAACAAGCACATGTACTTTGTGATGCTAAATGGCATTTCAAGTGTTTTTTGCAAAATGCCTATGCACTCATACAGTCATGATGAAAATTAATTATGATAGTCACATTCTGACACCCTTTGTAAAATGATATGCAGACAAGACTCAGTCTCTGCTTACTCATTTAGCTCACTGAACTTACACCTTGTGCCACAGAGTAAGGTGATATGTATTTTCTGTACTCAGTACTGTCCATATTAACAAATATGGCTTTGCACAAAAACTTTAACATTGCAATATCTTCTCTGACACAGAATGAGAAACTACTCCTGTCTACACTGCACTGCCACACTGTAGATGTCAAACTTCCTCAGTGGTACTTGATTTAAGTACTATGTCCTCTAGACTGTGGAACTACAAAGGTAGGGGATTCTAATCTCTCAGCAGTCAAATTGTGCATGTGTTTATGTTGGTTGTATATGCATTCATGTAAATATGACCTTATGTACTGCTGGCCTCACTGAAATAATAGTCCAGAGAAACATTTACATTGCAGGGAGAGTCCACATTAATGTCAGGCACTTCTCCCAACATCATCTTCTCTGCAACACAATGCTGGAGTCATCCTCTATAAAGTGCACTCATAGTGTAGAAGTCAGTCTTCTGCAGTGGTGCTTGCTTTAAGTACTGTGGCCTTTAGATAGGTAAGGAGCTCTAATCTCACAACAATCAAAATCTGCATGTCTGTATATATATAGGTTGTGTAGTGTATTGAGTCATGTAAATATGACCTTACTTACTACTGGCCTCACTAAAATAGTAGTCTGGAGAAAATTTTACACTGCAGGGTGAGTCCATATCAACATCAGACCCTTCTCTACAACACAATGCTGATGTCATCCTCCATAAAGTGCACTCACACACTATAGAAGTCAGACTTCTGCAGTGGTGCTTGTGCTAAGTACTGTGTCACTTAGATTGTGTAACTATATAGGTAGGATGTTCTAATTTCACAGCAGTAAAATGTGTTTGTGTGTGTGTGTGTGTGTGTGTGTGTGTGTGTGTGTGTGTGTGTGTCTGTTGTGTATAGAGTCATGTCAAAATGATCTTATATACTGCCAGCTTCATTGAATAAGCAATATGGAGAAACTTTTACACTGCAGGGTGAGTCCACATCAATGACAGACCCTTCTCCCTGCATCTTCTGTGTAACACAACATTGATGTCATCCTCATAAAGTGCACTCTGACACTGTAAAAGTCAAATGTCTGAAGATGCACTTGTGTTAAGTACTGTGTTATCTAGATTGTGTAACTAGATAGGTAGGGCGTTCTAATCTCACAACAGTCAACTTTAGTGTGTGATGGTAAGTCCATTTAAAATGTGTACTTATTTGACTCCCATCAATGAGAATCAAGTGGTCAGATCAATCCCACATCTCCTTTTCACTCTGTCCACAAACACATACTAGCTACAACACACTGATTAGGTCATTATTTTAATAATGCACTCTCAGACCACTGAAGTCACATGCCTATAATGCTCTTGCATGTAGACTGAGTCAGTAGATAGGTAGGGAGTTCAAATATAGCAGTGACACTCTCCTGAATGTCTGTTTGTGTGTGTGTGTGTGTGTGTGTGTGTGTGTGTGTGTGTGTGTGTGTGTGTGTGTGTGTGTGTGTGTGTGTGTGTGTGTGTGTGTGTGTGTGTGTGTGTGTGTGTGTCCGTGTGTGTGTGTGCGTCTTACCCCTCTTAGTATTGACACTTAGTGCCCCACATAGTTGCAGACATCAAACAACACTTAAAGCCCCACATAGCTACAGACATCAATTTTGCACACACATTTCCTTTGTATGATACAGATTTATGTCATCCCTTCAGAGATGCAGTGTGTCTCAAAGACAGTCAAATTTCTTCTGTGGTGCATACCTATAATACACTTTCATGTAGACTGTTACAGTAGATAAGTAGGAAGTACAAATACAGGAATGACTGTCTTCTGAGAGCATGTGTTTCTTCATCTTACTGTGCATAACAGGCTGCAAACACTTATATGAGGTATATCTATATAATGTGCTTGCACTGTGCAACCAATTTTTTAGCAGAAATGTCAAAGTACTACACAATGATGATTTCCTACATTGAAATGTGTAGTGTCACAGTTGTAAAATAAATCTTGAGTTGCACTTCCATTTCAGCAAACCACCATTAGCTTGTGATGTTAGGTATATGGTTCAAATATGGATGTAACTGCTTACAGTCAGTGTTCATGTTAACAGTGTTGTCACACACATGTGTTATGCTCATGTGGAGATGTTGTTTCCTCTTACAAGAGTTTATTCTAAATATCCTTTTGACAGGCTATACTGAAGACTGATCATTTGAATAGATTGACCTCCCATAACAGTTGTAGTCAGATGCCTACTTAGGACTGAGGGCATTAGACAATGTAATGTATGTTGTTGCCTAAGTAAAACATGTGTTCCAACATGGGATTATATCCACATTGTACATAACTGTTATTCTACCATCACAGTGACAACAGCAGGGGGCCACATGAGTGTTTGGGTAAACACAGCATCAGGCAATGATGTCTGAAATACAGCAAGATTATTTCTTAGTAATTACAGGGGCACATATTCATTGATCCATGCACATGATGTAATGCTTTTACATAACCACACATATGACAGTTGTCAACGCACTTATACTATGGCACAATCATTGATCTCACTATGGTGCTAATTTTCTCAGTGCTTAAGCACATGTTCCAAACCAGCATTGAGTGACTTTAAAGCACTTGTGTCCTTAACTGTTCTGCAGGAATGGCATCCTCCCCAATTATACTGTGTACATGTAGAGTGGCAGAGGCCTCCAACATCCATTTTAGCAGATAAACATTATGGAAAAATAAAATACAGCTGATTTAATGATTACATATAGGTGAAGTTCAACAGCTATGATAACAGTTCCACTTTGATGCATTTGCTTAATAGTGATATTGTTAGTTGGTAGAGTTGTGCAGCTTGATATTCAATACTAGGATAAGGAAACATTTTGTGTGACTGTGCATACATCACATACAAGTATCACATCACATCTCATCAGTTTTATGCCTTGATATGTTCCATGAACACATGTGAATGTAGGTTTGGAGTTTATGGCAGTAGTCATTTGATCTACCAATGTCATGGTGAGCATGTTAATGTGGCGCATGCATTGAGTATGTGGTGCACATGAGTGTGCTCTATTTCTTGGGCAGTATGTATACAAAAAATGCAGAGAAACCCTCCTTGACCAAGGAACATTGATACTGGACTGATCAAAACTGTATGCACATAAGCATATTCAGTTAATTGCCATCAGTTTGATATGCTGATATGACATTCGTTATCAGTGATCCTTTCTTAATTCACACATTAATTTTAGTTGTTTGTGCCGATACCTATTGCTACCCCTGTGACAGATGCCAACAATGCACAACTCTATAGAATACATAGAATCATAGTGTGGTGTTTGCATCTGTTCTCATCTGTGTGCACAATAACTGTGTCAGGCAGGAGTGCCATACACAAGTGTATTACACATGTCACACTCTAGTCCTACACTTGTAACACCACCCACACACCTATATATGGGATGCATAATGATTAGAATATTAAAGTGCAAAATTTCCTTCATGGGTGAGCCTCCTCCTACATGTGTTATGCCTATTTCTGTGGTGTATGCATGTAATACACAGCTTAGTGGTACCACTGATGAGATGGGTTAGATTCTTGCAAAAGGAGATTTTGACTTCCACGTCATTCATGTTTTCTAAAATGTTATATTGACATATCCCATAATGTATTTACTAGCCTTCCTAACTGCCCTCTCAACTCAGCATGTAAATGACATTCATATCCGATGTAATCCCCTCTGTTACAATGTTAATTTGTATAACTGTCATAGCCTAATATAATGCCTGCTTTTATTACCTATATTTGCTCTGGAAGTGTAACCACGTTTAATTATTATGACATACAAATTGCGCTCTTTTATTATTACAAATTTGTCTTTGTGATGTAAGCACCTTTAAATCAGTCACCTTACTTCAGTTTGAACTTTTACCCTCCCCCGTGCATATTTTTGCATACTTCTCCTTGTTTTCTGTGTGCATTGTCCTCAGTACACTTTCCCTGCCTGATAAGCTACCTGTTCAACTTGCATTACCTTTTACCCTCTCCTCTTACTTATTTCTGTATTTATATGTTTCGTTTATGTTTACATTGCACCCACTAAGTACACTTTTTCTGCCTGGTACAACTTGCATTATTTGCCTTATGTAGATCTTTGTGCTTGTTGTGTCGGCACACTTTACAGGTTTGTCCGTTGGCAAGCCTGTTTGTTTACTGTGTGTGCTTATGCTGGCCAACATATTTTCATGGCTGCCAGCACTGTTGCTGACCAGGAAAATGTGCTTGTATTTGTGTATGCATGATGATCAGCATGCATATGTGATTAGTGCTGCTGTTCATCGCACTAGCAAGTTAAACATCATGTAGGCTTTGCGTGAAGACTACACAACTGTTCATGAATACCTGGATATAATTCTAGTATTTAAAAATTGTGCTTTCTCACATCCCATGGGTTTACATTCCATTGTCATGCTTTTAGATGCAGTTTGTTGGATGGCATTCACAGTTTTTATGTATAATGTTGTGGTCACTAACTGTACAGGACTTGGCAAAATGCCTTTTTCTAGAACTTAGAAAATAAATCAAGTCAGATGGAGACAGTTTTTTTTTTTTTTTTTTTGCAGGCAAAACAGAATGTATAAGAAATTGTTTATTATGAACTATTTAAAGGTCTCTAATTGACACAGGCAACCTGTAAATAATTTATCTCCCAAGCCCCTGCTTGTAAATGTTTCATCTCCCGAGCCGCTTCTTAGACTTACCAAGGATATCAGAACTTGTCAGAGATCTGGGATGCATGGCAAGGCTTAAAAAGGCCCTTGTGGTCGTTAGCCTAGTAAACCCCTCTGGACCTATAAACCTATGAGCCTTTGGGCATGCAAGACTATTTTAAAATTTGCAAGTTCAGTTAGCAATATATATTTTACTAAAACTAGCTGGTTACTCTGGAACACTTGCAATTGAATTTCAACAGCCAAGACATCTATAATTGTATTTACATTATTTTTATGAGGTTCTAACATTTTAAAACTTGGAAGTCAGAAATATTAGACCTCACTGCTATTTGCATAGCTAGTGTCCAGTTGTGAAACTTTAGTGACTGTGCTTCAGTTAAGTTCTTACTACTGCATAAAATTCTCATTTAAACCTCTGATAGTAGTGGACATCTGGATCTGTTAAGTCTGTAACATCAGAAGCTCACCAGTTAGTGCATTTGCATTGATGTTTTAAGATCAGAAGGCTGTGGCTTCCATTCCCCCAGTAGTATAATTAATTTCTTAATACTGACACTGTAGTGTAGCATGTGAGGGTGCTGCTGTCCTGAGTGTATTGCCATTATGATGACACATTACAATGATACCCCATCTATTAGAATTGGTGGTAACTGAGGTGGATGTGAAAGACCTGAAACCTTAAACAGAGTATTTCATTTTTCCCAATGTCACGGCAAAATATTCCCTAATTATCATTTAATACCACCACTGGTCTCCCATGAAAAGAGTTCAGTAACCTAGTATGACTACCTTAGTCAACAATGCAAAAAATAAATGGATATAATACACCTTCCAGTAAATCCACATTGAAGGATGATTATAGAAATCTGTCCCACTCAATTTGAATCCACTTTGAATAAACCACATAGTTTTTGAAGGCCATCAGGTAGGCCTGCATATCATCTTCATTGCTTAGTTATGTTAGAGGGTCACTAGGGTTTGTGGCTAATGATTAGAAGGGCTGCTGGTTCACAATTGTAGGAACATGAGGCAGGTGCTCATAAGTGGCTTTACATCTTCCATGGAAGGTTGTCGTCAAGTTCAATAAAAACTTATTAGCCCTCACTAATGTTTCAATGCTTTTTTTCCATTTCACACAGTATTCGGCAACTCAGATTTAGTATGCACTGGGCTTTGGCTTCACAGGAAGCACACAACCAGAAGAGGAGCTACATTATTTGAAAGAAATACTCCATACTGCCACCATCACCCTTTCTGGGGCAAATGCCATGGGGTAAATCCCCATTTAGTCACAAGGGATTAGCTTCCATGTTACATACAGTTTTGCTATTAATATAGCACAGCTTCCTACAACATTAAAATGTAACATTACTTTTGGTGGTTACTGGGCAGTCAGTTAGCAATTGTTCATCAAGAACAGCTTGCATTTGCAAAGCACTTTTCAGGTGCTCTCACAAATTTACAGTTTGTGCAGTTCTACTTTTCCTAGCTGGAATCCTCTAATACAATATATATCCACTGTGTTTAGAAACAAAATAATCTTCATAGTCAGTTTTACCATTTTGTAAATGTATGATTTATTTGTAGGAATTAAAACAATCAGGTTTTCTTTTAGCAAATGGCGGGGGGGGGGGGTGTAAAATGAAATTTCTGCTTATTCACCAGGTTTCAATGTTCAATTCAATATTGTATTACTTTTTTCTTTCCACAGGGTTGCCCTAAAGCCCAAGATAATACTTACACAGTTGACTTTTATGTCTTTAAGAACTGTTTTCCACCCAGCAGACTGAGTAACTCCATAATTCTTTGCATGCAGAGCGAGCCTCCTCTTTCTCCTTCATACGTCAAAACATGGTAACATTGTAACACTCCTGTTACTCATTCCAGATTTAGTACAGAGTGAAGCTGTAACACT
>NC_056729.1:981906686-981924186 GCF_019279795.1 Protopterus annectens
AAGGGAAAGACCACTGCAGTGACTAAGAATGTTGTGAAAACTACAAGGATCCACTGCTCGAACAGGAAATAATGCTGTAGTAATTACAATGCTCCACGTACCATCACACTCCTGCTTGAAGAACAAACTCCATTGTCATAAAAACACTGGTTTATTGTGATTTTAAAACACAAAACACTCCATTCACTTAAAATATAGATGGTTAAGCGCTTTCATCTGATCTCTCAGATTTCTTCAGAACCACCATTACCAATTGGCACACCTCTTTTATACTTAATTTGGCCAAAAGTTGTTCAAAATTTTAAAAAACATTTTTATATAAATTTTGTTAAACAAATGTTCCAATGTTTAAAACTCAATTCATTCATTACTAGTGCATCTAAAAAGTGGAATATATGCCCTAAATACCAATGCATAAAACATTTTTTATATATCTGAACATTTCATGTTTAATTAATCACCCGTATATTATTATTAAAGTATATGTACTAATGGTGTTAAATAGTGCTAAAAAATTAATGTTTGTGTATTTAATGTAAAGATAATTAATACTACAAAAATATATTTAATACCAAGAAGATCATACCCGGTCCAACACTAAAAAAGGTTTAATGCTAATAAAATCATTTAGACCGGGGGGGGTTGTGGCATCGCAAATAATTTGCCACTCACTCTCCTTGTAAGATAAAAAAGTTTTCCAGTTGCCCCCATACACTGTCGTTTCCACCTGGTCTATAATAAAAAACTTAAATGTATGATCTTCTCCTTTATCTATTACATGCCTGCTTAGTGCATTTTTTGTGTCCTTTTTTCTAATTTTGTATAGGTGTTCATATATCCTTGCCTTGAGTTTCCTTTCCGTTTTGCCTACATAGTAGGCAGAACAGATAGTACACACAGCAAGGTACACCACCCTTTGACTGTTGCAATTGCCCTTAATACTCTTCACTCTGGTTTTTGAAAAGTTATCCAATATTGTGATCTTATTCTCATTAATATATTTGCAATAATTACAACTTCCGCAGCTTTTTGTCCCACTCCAAATCCTATTTTTATTTTTATTACTTGGTTGTACCTCCAGTAATTTTTTCAGGTTTGGTGCTGTTTTAAATACACAAGTCAAATCACTCCCTATGTGTGTTTTAATATTGTCAGTGGAGGTTAGCAATTCCCAATATCTTTTAAGGATGTCTTTCACAATGTTTGAATAGGGGTTGAATCTTATTACACATACTATTTTGTTAACTCCTAAACAAGGTTTCTTGTTCTTTGATTCAAAATGGACGCCTAATAAGGACTTGTATTTGGTGTTCCAATTCTTTTTGACCCAGAGCGTTATTTCGTCCACCATCCCACTCGGGTATTTTCTTTCTAGAAACATCTTTGCAATTCCTTCGATTTCTTTCTCCATGATGTCTTTTGTGGATGACATCCTTGCTGCCCTTATGCACTGTCCCTTCAAGATATTCTTAAAAATATGCTTGGGGTGACAGCTGCCAAATTCAATATAGTCGTTTGCACTAAGCAGGCATGTAATAGATAAAGGAGAAGATCATACATTTAAGTTTTTTATTATAGACCAGGTGGAAACGACAGTGTATGGGGGTAACTGGAAAACTTTTTTATCTTCCAAGGAGAGTGAGTGGCAAATTATTTAAAGATTTTATTAGCATTAAACCTTTTTTAGTGTTGGACCGGGTATGATCTTCTTGGTATTAAATATATTTTTGTAGTATTAATTATCTTTACATTAAATACACAAACATTAATTTTTTAGCACTATTTAACACCATTAGTACATATACTTTAATAATAATATACGGGTGATTAATTAAACATGAAATGTTCAGATATATAAAAAATGTTTTATGCATTGGTATTTAGGGCATATATTCCACTTTTTAGATGCACTAGTAATGAATGAATTGAGTTTTAAACATTGGAACATTTGTTTAACAAAATTTATATAAAAATGTTTTTTTTTTTAAATTTTGAACAACTTTTTGGCGCCAAATTAAGTATAAAAGGGGTGTGCCAATTGGTAATGGTGGTTCTGAAGAAATCTGAGAGATCAGATGAAAGCGCTTAACCATCTACATTTTAAGTGAATGGAGTGTTTTGTGTTTTAAAATCAAAATAAACCAGTGTTTTTTATGACAACGGAGTTTGTTCTTCAAGCAGGAGTGTGATGGTACGTGGAGCATTGTAATTACTACAGCATTATTTCCTGTTCGAGCAGTGGACCCGACTTCTGCCTTTTTTGGATTTGGAGATTTACACCTTCTACTTTACGTTGTTTTTCTTGGATGGCTGAAACCGGGTCTCCATCGGCTTCATTGGGCAGGGAGGAGTATGCACAACTACGAGCGAACGTCACGTCACTACAGTGCGACGTTAGCAGATTGTTGGAGTTGGTGGGGAAGCTCTCGGAGAGCGTGCAGCAAGGAAGAGCAACCGGCTCTCACACGCGTATTGTACCAAGAGAAATCCCATCTAGAAGTCATTCTAACTTGGATTATTCTGAGAACGAAGACGACATCCCGAATGGACAAGGTTTTATTAAACCTACGGGAACACCCAAAACTGTAACAATTGATTTGGACTTGGATATAGGGGAAGCGGACATTAACTTAACATCTAATGGGGATTTTACCTTTGACCTCAGTCTTTTACAACAAGAAGAGGCGGCCAGAGTGGGGACTAAGCCAAAGAACAAGGCTTTACCTAGGTCGTATTCTGCCTCCCTTGTCTCGAGGCCACAGCGGAAAAAAGGTACTGATATTAGAGAGAATATTAAACTCTCATGTTATGCTGACAGAACTAATAATAAACCTGGTCAGTACGATGTAAGTAATAATAAAAAAGATAAGCAGACCTATGGTGTTAGGGATTGCTTAAACAATTTTTTCACTGAAAAAGTGGATTATTTTAACAACAACAATGTTGAATTTTCTAGAGATTTTATTGAGGGGAATTTTGATCCCATTAGAGAAAAAATAAATACAATGGGTAAAAAATTAATTTTATTGAAAAGCGTTAAAATAGACAATGCATATCTGGACAAATGTTTGCAATTGGGTATTGTGCCTAAAGGCATTAGATTTTTTAAATTACCCTTGGGTATAAAATACACGGAAGAAAGTATATTTGAATTTAATGAGTTGTTTGATAGTTTTGGATTCAATTTTATCAAAAAAGTAATGAAATTCAATGATGAAAAAATTTCTGGTTTAATGAATGAAATTGAGATCTTGAATGATGAAATTGTGCAAAGTGTCAATTTTGATGAATGGCAGGACCTTTATTACAAACAATTTGTTTATGCAGAAAATAAGGCCAAAAATGTTTACAACAGGAAGGTTAAGAAACTGGAGAGGGACACTGAATTATATAAAGAACATAAAGTTTATGTATGGCCACGTCCAAATACAGATAGAGAAGATCGAGACAGACCTTTCCCAAAGAGAAATGAAAAGAGTAGTGAATATTCAAATTTTCGAGGAGGGAGATACCATCCACCACCAAAGCAATATCAAAGGAAACATTAAAATTTAACAAGAATGATCTTAAGGTGAAATGTTCTAAAGGAAATGATTGTTTAAAAGGCCTTAATGTAACAACTACGGACAAAATTAGTATTAATTTAGGTAACACCACACCAAAGGAAGGCAACAACAGTTTAAATAATGTTGAAGGAAACCCTGTCAATTTAGAGGAGGTACCTTTTAAATCAGATTCCTTAATTGGAAATAGAAAGGGCCCTTTGATTTCAACCCTAGCGGGTTTTAAAGTTTACAACTATACTGAATTCTTTGTGTCTCAAGACTTCTACAATCTTTTCAGTAAGGGAATGAAATACATCCCCACTGTAAAATTTAATCTTGTTGATACTGTGAAGGAAATTAAAATATTTTGCAGAAGATTAAACTTGGCTTTACAATTTCAAGATAGGGATGACGTATCTTCAGGCAGGGTAAATCATACTACACGACTCAGCAAAAGGAGTGCTTATATACCGATTTCCCACCCACAAATAGTTAATTTTGAGAAGATGGTAGTTAAAGACATTTACAAATTGAATAGAGACATTTATAAGACCAACTCACTGAACTCTATGTTTATTGACAACTTAACTAAAGGAGAGAGAGATTGTTTACAACAAATTGTGAACAATAAAAACATCAGACTTATGAAGCCTGACAAGGGTGGGGGCATTATAATTTTTGATACTACTAATTATATCAAAGCTATACATGACATTCTTTTCTTATCAAACAACTATGAAGTAGTTTCATTGAATCAAATAAATATAGGCCATCACAGGATAGACCTAGTGATCGAAGAATATCTACTGGACAACCGTATAACAAATGAGATCTATAATTTTTTGAGAACTGAACACCCAAGATTGGCCCATATCTTCGGTATTCCGAAGATTCATAAGTCAGTAGAGACACCACCATTTAGGCCGATTATTGCAGGCTCTAATTCAAAAACCTACAATTTGGGTGTGGCGATTGACCAGTGGACAAAGCACATTTATGATTTAGTGCCGCACCTTATAAAGGATTCATGGGAATTTCTGAGTAGATTAACAGTTGATGTATGGTCAGATGAAATAACATTTCTAACAATAGATGTTCAAGATTTATTTTCTTGCATCCCATACACCACAGGACTGGAATATTTTGAGAACAGTTTAAAAAGGTACTCAGGATTAAGTTGGGACAAAATTTCCCTTATTTTGGATATGATGGGGTTAATTTTGGACCACAACTACATTGAATTTGAGGGTGAATACTTCAGGCAAACTAGGGGAGTGGCTATGGGGGCATCTTGTGCCCCCATATTCGCTAACCTAGTCATGCTAGAATGGGAAAACCAATTTCTCTTCCAAAGTGAATTTTTTAAGAGCATTTCATTATATTCAAGATTTTTGGACGACATATTTATAATATGGAAGGGCCAAAATGAAGACATTCCAAGATTCATAGATTTCATTAACTCTAGCACTGACTTCCTGAGATTTACATATAAAAAAGAACTTTCGGGTATAGCCTACTTAGACACATTTATTAGTACAACTTCACATGGATTTAGTTCAAAGATACACAGGAAATCCACATTTTCAAACGACTATATTGAATTTGGCAGCTGTCACCCCAAGCATATTTTTAAGAATATCTTGAAGGGACAGTGCATAAGGGCAGCAAGGATGTCATCCACAAAAGACACCATGGAGAAAGAAATTGAAGGAATTGCAAAGATGTTTCTAGAAAGAAAATACCCGAGTGGGATGGTGGAAGAAATAACGCTCTGGGTCAAAAAGAATTGGAACACCAAATACAAGTCCTTATTAGGCGTCCATTTTGAATCAAAGAACAAGAAATCTTGTTTAGGAGTTAACAAAATAGTATGCGTAATAAGATTCAACCCCTATTCAAACATTGTGAAAGACATCCTTAAAAGATATTGGGAATTGCTAACCTCCACTGACAATATTAAAACACACATAGGGAGTGATTTGACTTGTGTATTTAAAACAGCACCAAACCTGAAAAAATTACTGGAGGTACAACCAAGTAATAAAAATAAAAATAGGATTTGGAGTGGGACAAAAAGCTGCGGAAGTTGTAATTATTGCAAATATATTAATGAGAATAAGATCACAATATTGGATAACTTTTCAAAAACCAGAGTGAAGAGTATTAAGGGCAATTGCAACAGTCAAAGGGTGGTGTACCTTGCTGTGTGTACTATCTGTTCTGCCTACTATGTAGGCAAAACGGAAAGGAAACTCAAGGCAAGGATATATGAACACCTATACAAAATTAGAAAAAAGGACACAAAAAATGCACTAAGCAGGCATGTAATAGATAAAGGAGAAGATCATACATTTAAGTTTTTTATTATAGACCAGGTGGAAACGACAGTGTATGGGGGTAACTGGAAAACTTTTTTATCTTACAAGGAGAGTGAGTGGCAAATTATTTGCGATGCCACAACCCCCCCCCGGTCTAAATGATTTTATTAGCATTAAACCTTTTTTAGTGTTGGACCGGGTATGATCTTCTTGGTATTAAATATATTTTTGTAGTATTAATTATCTTTACATTAAATACACAAATATTAATTTTTTAGCACTATTTAACACCATTAGTACATATACTTCAATAATAATATATGGGTGATTAATTAAACATGAAATGTTCAGATATATAAAAAATGTTTTATGCATTGGTATTTAGGGCATATATTCCACTTTTTAGATGCACTAGTAATGAATGAATCGAGTTTTAAACATTGGAACATTTGTTTAACAAAATTTATAAAAATGTTTTTTAAAATTTTGAACAACTTTTTGGCGCCAAATTAAGTATAAAAGGGGTGTGCCAATTGGTAATGGTGGTTCTGAAGAAATCTGAGAGATCAGATGAAAGCGCTTAACCATCTACATTTTAAGTGAATGGAGTGTTTTGTGTTTTAAAATCAAAATAAACCAGTGTTTTTCATGACAACGGAGTTTGTTCTTCAAGCAGGAGTGTGATGGTACGTGGAGCATTGTAATTACTACAGCATTATTTCCTGTTCGAGCAGTGGACTCGACTTCTGCCTTTTTTGGATTTGGAGATTTACACCTTCTACTTTACGTTGTTTTTCTTGGAAAACTACAAGGATATATTAGTTGTTAACTGAACTCTCTCCCTCACCCCTACTATATGTGCATAATAACCCAATGACACTCCTCAACTGGTATGTGTACACTACAAACTTTTGTTGGGGCATATGTCCTAATGGGTTATAAATATTCACATTTGTTTCTATGCATGTCCCATATTAAAATACACCCATATTGGTGGCCTATTTCCATCAAAGAAACTTGCATGCTCCTGTAATGGCCACTGTTGCTCCATATATGCATGTGTTCTGCTTGCTCTGCAACTGTGCTAAATCTTGTGTGTTGGGTTAAAGGGAATACCTATGCATGCTGTTATAACTAATCCTGAATGCTGTTGACTGTTACTAACCCATATCTGTCAAAAACCTGTGACAACACTGCTCGTATGGGAAGACCGGTCCCAGCGGACCCACCTGTCCACCTCAGCTGGCCATGGCACCGGGCACCAGCACAACTCGGGCCCAGCCTGGGATGTCCTCCTCCATTGGCCCTGCCACACCTTCGGGTGGAACCGCTGCAGGGGATGGGGCTCGGCGCGGAGGGGAACCTGTCACCCATCAAAAGGTCTGGGCTGTGATGTGTAGGGAGCTCGATCTGGAGTATCGAGAGAGGCTACACCAGCTTGAGGGCAGAGTGGTGCTATTAGAGGGTGAGCCTGCCCCTCCTACACAGCCCCCAGCACAGCTACCTTTGGGGCCGGGAAGGTGCAGTGGTGACTGCCCATGGGTGGGGACCTCAGTCCCACTGTTTCCAGTTGGGGACTCATGGGCTTGCGACTTCCAAACACCCCTCCTCATCCAAGGTGCTTACCCCTCACATGTGTCATATACCGTCCCTGTATGTATCTTGTGTGTCTTGTCTGTTAACTTACCCAACCTACCTCCCCAAATATACCTACCTCTCCCCAACATCCCACTCTCACCTGAAAAAAAGGGCAATCTGCTCCCACAAAAAAAATCTTGCCCCATATATAGCTGTCCATTTCACACACTTGTCCACTGGACACATGCAATCTGGTCTAATTGGCATTACAATGAATATATGTTGTCCTCACCCCTCTCCCAGGGGTATGAGGATCCAAATGTACCTGCAAATATAGTTTATATGCACATCTGTTGCTGTAAAAGAAATGGGCAGCTGTGGACCTTTCTTATACCCTTCCTGCACATGCCTAGCTATTTTCCCTACTGTCTTTCCCTCTTTGTGCCCCGTTTTTCACCACTTTCCTATCAACTCCTTTTTCTTTTCTTTTAAAGGAATTAGCATGGGGGTAAGCAGCAGTAAGCACTCTTAAGCAGTGGTAAGTGGGTTTGCATGGGTTTGCGCAGGGGTAAGCTATGCTTACACAGGTTTAGAATTGTGAAGCTAACTGACTGTAAAAACATAAGTGGAGGTTGGCAGTGCTTACCATTGCACAAACACAAGCAAACCCACTTACAACTGCATAAAAGTGCCTTAATACCACTCTGTAGCCAATGTCCCTTGTTCTGCCCAGCAACAAAATAAACTGCCTCTCTAAGACTCGAACCCAGGACCCTGCACTCCATACACAAAGTTATTTACCACTAAACCATGGCAGATATAACTAACCTCAAGTTTTCTCAAACATATCATCCAGCACAATCAGTCAACAGTAGAGGAAATGTATTAATAGCATGCCACACAACCTGTTAATGCAAGAAGTCTGGACAAAGTATGCCACACTGTGGGTACAAATAGGGATATAGGTCAACTAATGCTCTAATACACTTAAAATGTTGCTAGTTACACAGTTATATGGATTAGAACACATATGTAGAAGGAGATGAAGTCTGAAACACAAAAGTGTTGGCACTAGTTACTGACTTCAGTGCTGCAATCATCCGTGACAATTGCCAAGTAAATGAGGAACAGGCCAAAATATGAGCCGAACATGCATGGACAGATTTATATCTGTAAATGTAGACAGATAGACAGCTATATATATATATATATATATATATATATATATATATATACATAGATACATACATATAGATATAGCCATATGAGATATATATAGGTACATACACATCTACACACACACAAAAGGTATCAGTAGACATACATATGTAGAAGTAGTGTGGAAGTACTGGGTGCAAAGTATATCCCTCAGCCACAAGCTCTTTAACTGCCACCTGTGAAATGTGTAGTCTGGCAACTATTCCCACAGATGAGAATACTGACATTAAACATATACCCACCCACGATTCAAAGGACATGACACGACACACAGGTATGCATACACAGATAACCTTTATTTGTGTACTATACAATAATGGATGCTAGTACTTACACCACATAAGGTTTGAAATATGTAATCAGTGATGAATGCAAGGCCCACACAAAACAGTAGATGCAAGCAATGTGTATATATACCATTCTATGCTGTCCAAGCCAAGGCCTTCAATTAGTACAACAGTAGAAACAGGATTTGCATTCAGGATACGTAACAATCAACAATTACAGACATAGTTCAGCAGCCTCCAATTACACCCTGTAGTCAAGCCCTAGGGGGGAAAGTAGCACTTGTGTTAATGTCACAGTATCTTGTACATAACATTGCTTAACCTAACATCTCACTATCACACTGAATGACCCTTGTCTTAACAGTTATATCCCTGAAAAGGTGTAATAGCCTATTTTAATGATATTGAACCCCTCCCCATAAAAGGGTGTACAAGGGCAAGGAACACTGTGTACCACATACTTACATCTGGAATGTACAAGGGCACATATGTGTTCTCCAGCTGTTTCCCCCATATATATAGACTTGGCCCAACAGTTGGTATGGGAGTCCATGACATGACTGGGATGATAGCAGTAATGCTAGCGGTAAATAATTTTAGGCCATTTCCTAACAACCCTTCCTGTATCACAGCAGGACAAAGACTGGCATATATGTGGAGGACCGAGGCAGGAACATAGGGCCATATTTGCATTATTGCTGTTACACACCCTGGAAATTGCTGATGTTACAGGATTTGTTGCAGCATACCCTTATGCAGGAATATGACATTGAAATGCAAATGGATGTAGCCATGTACTGATAGCACTCAACAGACAGAATGCCACAGATATATCTGGGACAATACATGTGTGGTGCACAAACAAAACAGCCAATCCCCCTGGTATCATATGGATAGACCCACAGTTGAGAGCTATGCAGACAGACAACATTCCATGAAAAAGTACCATGTACACAGAAACCCTGTAAGAGCAGCAATATACAATGCACACAACAACACTACTCACCTTGTCTGTAGGTCTGGAACCTTACCCAAATGTGGATTTGGCCTGTGTCTGCAGGTTCTGCTGTAAGAGGTTTTGCTACCTGCTGTCTGTATCACTGATATCCACACACAAGAAGGATGTCATCCATACTGGAAAGGTGAAGGAACAACACCCACAGAAGGCAGCAATTTAAAGTACAGGGTTGCCATGACAGTGGTTATCTGAGGTACTGCACAGTAGGCTGCATGCAATTAGCAACTGGTGGACACTGACTGGTGCAGAAGCCACCACCTGATCATGTGCAATACCAACAAAAACATGCTGCAATCTATTCAAACCAGCTCAATCACTCTACTGAAGAGACTGAGAGAGATAGATAGAAAGAGAGAGAGAGAGAGAGAGAGAGAGAAACTTCAAGAAAGGTCACAAAGCTCAGGGTTGTGTTACAGCAGAAAGAAACATAACAGGTATGTGAAACAGATATACATTTACTTGCATGTTGTGTATGGCATAGAATAATAGGATGTATAATGTGAAAGGATGTATATGTGCCATCAGTACTTGTTCCTGTAAAGATGTTCTGCTCAGCAACTGCACTGGACAATAGTGTCAGTTCCTGTGGGCAGTGGGACATACCTGTCAAATGTGGAGATCAGCAGTGAATGGCAAAGATGTGACCCATGATATCTGTGTTCTGTAAATTACTGTGGCCAATGGCTGGTAGGGGTATTAATACTGCCATGATAGACACATGTGTGAGAGACCACACTATCTGCAGGACAGTCATGTTAAAGTGTAGCATAGCATGCTCAACTGCCATAGCAGTATGATATGCCTATCTAACGTTTGTCAACATATATACCCCCCTAATGTTAGTCTGTGTTCACATGTGGTACCTGTCTGTGTTGCAGCAAGGCAGAACAGTTCAGCTGTGAAGTAAAGAGAGCTACATGAGTGTGGTCTAGATGTTCATATGCACCCCGCATACAGATACATATATGTGTGATACATATTCACAGCTGTGTATGTCTACAGAAACTCAGACAGTTATACATTTATATAGGTATATAAACAACACATAATTATATCTACACATATATGCACATATGTGTGCATGTGTGTGTGTCTATATATATATATATATATATATATATATATATATATATATATATATATATATATATATATTTATGTCAATACATGTCCCCTGCCATGACATGTGTGGGAGAACATCACACATCAATACACAGCATACCTACACACAAGTATGTGTCTGCAAGATGGAGTGTGGAGTGTGGTGTATAATCCATGTTGAGAACACATCATAATTGTTTGAGAAGGTGGGATATATATGTTGGTGAAAGGTATTAGGCACATATTGGTATGTAGGTCTGGTTGGGTGACAAACAAGACAGCATAGAGGGCTGATATATGACACGTGTTGGTTAAACACTGTGAATGGGTAGTTACATTTGGAATGTGGAAGCCATTGAGTCCCCACATGGGAACAAAGGGAACATGGTGCCCACCCATGGACAGTCACAACAGCATCTACATGGACGTAAAGGTGCCTGGGCCGTGGGCTGAACAGGTGGAACATGCATGCTGAACCTTGTGTATGTGTACTGCATGTCTCCAGGTGATGTAGCACATACTCCATGTCTCTGTGGAGCTCCCTATGCACAAGACCTTGGACCTAACTGGGTGACAGACATATGTCTGTGCATGCTCCATGGGGGGACACCATCCCCTGAGGTTGTTCCACATGAAGGTAGTGCCAGAACAGTAGATAATGAGGTTCCATGGTGGGTCACTGATGTGATGTGGACTGGTAACATGTGCACATTAGGTGGGAGTGGTGTTCCTGCTGGCAAATAACCCCTACACATACTGGTGTGTAACTGTCATGGAACATATGTGGGTTGTAATAGTCCACACAATCCCAGAACATGTCCAACAGCATACATAGATATCCCCAATATCACAGAATGGCAGATGTGTAGCAATCACATAGCAGGCATACCACATGCATATGTGGAAACATAGTGGCAGTGACAATGGCTTGCAGGTAAAATACTCTGTAACAGCACAGCAACTCTAGTGTCCCCACAGAAGCATGTCTATAAACACATAGCAGAAAGTGTTGTAAAATACAATATATGACCTAATGGTACATTTACCAGAGACATACCACTAGCGTTGTGTGAACATTAAGTTGGAGATGATATGGTTCTGGGCGACTGATATGTTTATTGTATTATGGTAAACTTGCCATATGAGTTGCGCAGACATATTTCCATCATTATGTCTGTCAGGGAGTATGGCGGACCCAAGGAATCCTGCCTACAGTGCCGCTGCGGATGACATTATAATCACCAGCATCATCCAGAACTACCAGCTGTTGTTCTCATGGACAAGCCAGGACCAGCATGAGTGAATAGCCATGTGGAACAATGTGGTCCACAGGGTGAATGAGGTGGGGATGCACAGCCATACATATGAGCAGGTCCACCACTATTGTAGTGAACTGCTCCACCATGTATGTTGCCATGCCACTGCCGTGCGGGTTGACCACCTTGCAACAGGGGGGACCATAACATCCATCCCCCCTCACCAGAGTGGAGGAGCTGCTCATGAGCCTGGTAGCACCTGCCCACCCACAAGAGCTACAGACATATATAGTCATGGAGGTGAGTGCTACACACACACCAGACATGGAGCATGCAGGTAAGGTTCCAGGGCATATCAGTAGACTACTGTAGTGTATACATCTGTACAGGTAGATCATGCATATGTCAGATGTGGAGTCTGTTGCTGTGTAGTACTGATAAGCAGTAATTCATAATCTGTAGTACTGTGGACTTCAGCTGTTGTTGTAGTGTAATATTGCAGCCACCCTGTAGCAATGCCACAGCTGTGGCTACTGACATCAACTCTATCTCATCTCAATGTAGGTACCTCTAGGATACCAGCAAGGCAGCGACCAGATGCCGGTGAGTATGGTTTAAGGTTATGCTTGGCAATTTACTGTGCATGTCATAGTGAAGGTGTAGGCCATGTACACATCTAACACACCTACCCATAATGCATGTTGCACATGTGCACTGACAGATCACACACCTTACTAATGACACATGCAATACACAGACCATCTCAGACAACTGTGGCTACACTCCAGTGCACATTGCCCAGGCACAGATGACATCTGTCTAACATACACAGCTATGTCATACACAGAGCAGTTGAACATGCAACACATAAAGACATCTCACTCCCACTGCAAACACATGCTCCAGGGTCCTATACCTCATCAACACATTGCACAGAACATACTGGAGTGATAGGGCCCTGTCCTGGGGAATTCCTACAATCTGGACTGGACTACCCATACATGTCAGGCAATGCTACTCATTGGCCCTCATTACAAAAACATTTGACAACTGGATGGGAAATGGAGAATTCACCCTGGGTAGTATATTTGTGCCACAGCCTGACAGGGGCACAGGGGAATAACATTAGTTGGTGGTGCATGGCTGGGAACCCCTGTGGCTAGGTTTGTGTAGGCCCCAGGACCAATTGACCAGTACTCACCTATGAACCTTAGTGTACCACAGGCACATCAGCCAGGGCTTAATAATGGTCAATAATGGTCTCTACACTCACCATAGGTACAGTACATTGTGTCTGTGGTCAGTCTAATGGTAGTCTATCACTCATACATGCACGACTGACGATGACATCTGTGAATACACATCAAGCATTCACTAAACACATGTGTCCACATGTAATCCAGAAACACATAGAGGCTGTGAGCAGCAGTGGAAACACAACGGACACACATCCTGCAATGGTGTGTACACCTGTGAGATATGGTGCACAGTACATGTCAGGGTGCTGAACAGATGCACAGCAATGCTGTGGACATGGGTGCAGTGAGTTCCAGGGGGAAGGCCATCACCTACTAACAGAAGCCATGCATCACAGCCATGTATAATGTTGGTAACGGGGATTGACTACAGTTGCACTGCATGCTGTTGAGCACCACATGTCCTGCATGCTGACATGTGTGTAATTATAGGTTTGTGTGTGATACTGTACTGCACCATCATCTGCTATTGTGTGTGTTATTGGGGTGTGGAAGCTGTCTGTAGGTGCTGTCTGGTGGAGTGTATGGGTTGCCATGTATGCTGACTGCATGTGTGTATGTCTGCATGTGTGTGGCCATGTTTGCACACACATGTGTGTGTGTGTGTGTGTGTGTGTGTGTGTGTGTGTGTGTGTGTGTGTACTATTTAACAGTAATGTACAGGTCTTACAGTCTGTTCCCTATTTTCCCCTCACAGTTGGCGCGGTGTGGCTGGGCCCCCCGCAGGGAATCTGATCTCACTGATACAGACAGTGATCATGAGGATAGGTGTGTTGAGGCACAGGAAGGGTCATCAGGGGCTGCCACTGGGCCACTAATTGACATCCCACACATATCCACCCCATCCATGCACACAGTCACACTGCCTCTACATACTTCATCACCGTTGGCCTTAGCTGAGGGACAGTCTATGGTTGGCATTGGCCAGGACACTGTGGTATCTATGGCACATGTGTCAGGACTCAGCAGCCTCAGCCAGATGTCTGGCAGGGTATCACATGGTCAGATGTTCAGGGGTGCTCTTTAGAGCACTGTTGGTCATCATGCACCTGGCAGATTTGCCACATCTATATCAAAAACATGCATGTTCCAGGCTGTCATGGAGGCACAGGCATGAATGGAATGGTATACCAGGCAGGGTCTAAGGGCACAGAGGGCTCATCACACCTCTGTAACTGACAGCATCTGTGACCTAGCAGGTGCCATCCATAATTACACAGAGGTCATGGATAGACGGTAGGGTGAGACATTAGATCTCTTCCACAATGTCATGTCCATGCATTAGGACATAGTGGGATGGCTGTGATGGCCACTTGGACATATGCCAGCAACACCAGCAGCTGGAGGTTGCTGTGGATGTCTCACCAGTCACAGCCACTCCCGTAGTGTCAGTACCAGCCCCAGCACTGTGGGGGTGTGCTGTCCACAGACCATCTTAGCAGACCACATGCACATGGCCATGGCCAGTTGCAGGAGAGCCCTGGATCCAGTGGACGTCTGTCAACCTCAGGGGACAGTACTCAATCTGGCTTTGTACCTGATACTGCCTGTAGTACCCCTGCCAGGCACAAGTCCCGTGTCCATGGCCAGAGATGGTGAACTGCAAACCCTGCCAGGTACAGTCTGCAGCTGTCTCACAAATCCCTGTATAGGGCAGCCACATGGTGGAACTGTGTGCATGCAGACACACACACATAAACAACAAACCTAGGGCAACCACATACCTGCACACACACAGCATCACCAGTGGCACATAACAGTACTCAGCCCCCTCACACACACATGTTGTCAATTGTATGGCTCAGCCTAGGCCTCTGGCAAACCAACAACACACCCTGTGCATATGATGATACCTGTGCCACTCCCTGACATCTGTAACATCGATGCAGGGAAAGGTTAACATGGTGCTGATGCACAGGGTGACTGTACAACAGTCTAGCAATGGAATGATGTGTAGCATGTTGTCAGCAGTAAAGTGACACGTTATCTTGGAAGGTGTAGGTGTGCAGTCATGATGCATCATAGATAAAATTAACAATGTTGTATTGATGTCACCATTATCTATTCTGGTTGTGTTGTGTTTGTCCATGTGCTACATGGCTGATGGGTGTAGTGGTGTCAGCAGGCCTTCTACAGTGGACACCAGTAAGTATAGTGGGTGGTACACATGCCATGGCTGGGTACAACATACAGATCCTTTGGTTTGGATGCAGTACAGGTACAAGACTGTACACACGGAGGCATGTCCCTGTGCAGGTAACACATCTGTTGCTCATGTAATCCCACCAAGACAGGATAGGCACAGCCACACATTGCTATATATGCAGTGTGCAATGTGGATGACATTGAACATGCTAACAGCAGGGTGTATGTCCCTCCCCCCACTCTACTGCAATCCTCACCTCAGTAACATGTGCGTGCCAGTGCCGGTGGCATAGCCATACCATTAGGAGGATTTGAGGCACTCAAGTACTATGAATGGTGTACACAACAACTAACAACCTGATTACATACACTGTACAGTATTACAGACAGCTATGTGGGGGGATAGACGCAACAGTAACTGCAATAATTGCAAATGTGTCCACAACAACCACACCCAGTGAGTTATAGCAACTCCAATAGTGCTGCACACCTCTACAGTGTGGAGGAGGGCATTAACAAATATATGACCTGTGAAGGACTGTATGTCCATGGGATGGCACCTGTGGAATGTTGGCATTTGCCAAGCTGTCCTGGTGGAAACATTCTATGAACAGAGGTAGATCCCTTAACAACTACACACATTCCTACATGTGGGATGGAGTACAAAAGCCTGCTACGATCTACATAGGCATTGTGCACCTCCTAACCCTCATCTACACCTGTCATGATTGGGTCAAGGAGGTATACCAGGTTCAGGCTGTATTCTCTGCCTTTGACAAGTCCAACATTGGCGGGGTCCCATGTGTTAAGATTACCATTGACATTGGCCATGGGTTCATTGTTGATATGTTCCATGTCCCTGCAGACCAGGGTCATCAGGCTACTTGGTGGTAGTTCCCAGCTGACATGGTGGATTTGTGGTTGTCCATGCCAACACTGGTGAATCCATTTTCAGGTGTAGGCATTTGGATTGTATGAGGGATCCCAGCTACTTACTGCGTCTGCCCAGGGGGTTAAGCCAAGCATGGCACTTCACTTGACTGTACTGCATGATATGTTAGTAATGCCAGCCTGACATCCTACAGGTGGGATGGAGTACTTTTAACATGTACTGCCTTTGTCGTGTAGGGTCCTGGCTATAGGATCTGCTAAGGGTGGTAGTATATTGCAGGCCAGACTTGTTTGACTGGGGGGGGATACCTATCCATGCCAGATGTATGTTGTTTGGGTCTCTCAAATCCATCAATGGTGCATGTGGACATATATGTTGTGGTTACATTCCCAGTTTCATCTGCAGATGTATGTCCATATATACCTACATAGAAGACATATATGTGTTCACCTTTGAAAGGGAGACAATCATTTCTTTGAACGGCCCTTTCTGCAAACCGAAAGGACCAATCTGTCGTTTCTTACTGCACCACAGTTCAGAACATAGCAGTTCTAAAGGCACCTTCGTTGACTCTCGAACTGCAAGTTGGAATACATATCGTAATGCAGGGGGTCATGCCCCCCTGCACCCCCATATGGGTGGCTGGGCCCCTCACAGCCTCCCTACTGTGATATACTAACTCCAAGTTTGCACTACTGTGGGGATAGGCAAATATTCCTCATCCCCACTATAGTGCCATCTGCACCCAAAGTGCCAAATCTGCAATTATCGAATGCATAATGACATTCGCTAATTGCACATTCGATGTATTTATTGCAAGATTGTGTAATGTTGAGAACATACTTTCGGCCTTCCAGCTTTCGGAGACATGGATTTCTTCCTTTGA
>NC_056729.1:981929186-981991686 GCF_019279795.1 Protopterus annectens
TGCAACATATGTCCTATGAGGGATATGAAGTCAGTAACTGTCACGGCCTTCACCATCTACAGACTGCAATCCTCACACTGCCTTCTGCATTCCACAGATAGATGCACTGTGGCTAACATATAGGCACAACACTGCCCAGTCTGCAGATGACGCTGCAGATGGGGATTCCTCATATACATGGAACTGACATGGCAGGTATTGTGACATGTACGACAGGCATATCCATACAAACACTGTTAAACCAACATTACTCCAAATGCAGTATAGCAGCACTTACAGTCTATAGTCAGGTCAGGCACATCCCCCTCCTATTTGTTGCCTTCTTTCCACAGTGTATGTTGTTAGAGGTAAATCCCCAATCCATCTGAGATGCTGTTTGCCAAACAGCAGATCTAGTTCCTGCTCACAGTGACTGAAAAGGCCCAACACCACCATGATGTTCCTAGGTATTGGAGTGTGTTTCCATGCAATTGGCTATGAGATTATTACCACAGCTGTTCCACATGCAGTCAGCTACGGGAGGCCTGCAATTCATGCAGAGGCCACCAGCTGATCATGAGCATCACATAAAATACACATGCTGCTGCCTAAGCAAGGCAGGTGTGGGTCTCCACATCCACCAGAGAGGGAGTAGGGAGGCAGACAGAGGCAAATACATATCAGGGAGGGGTGGGAGAGTAAAACTGAAGCATGTGTGTGTCACACACCTACCAGCACAGAGTATCAACCCCCTAACAACTATGTAGTGCTATCACAGTTTGATGCAGTTATTGGATGCACCACATGGGTTACCTGATGTGGAGCACTCAGAACATATATGTGTGGTGAGTGACATCTGCAACAGGGATATGGTAGATATATGGTAGGTGCTGTACACATGCCTGTCTGCATGAACAGGTGCCAATGTCAACACAGGCACACTCACACAGGGACGCGCACACATTGACATACTTGGCAGGGCCAGGAGTGCAACTCATCGCTAGTGGGATTGCCACAACACATCAATGTGCAGATATCACATGCACCACACGGGTCATATGGAGGCTGTATGAGCAAAGAGTATGAGGAGGTGTCAGACATGAGACAGCATGCTTCAGTATGCCCTGGGAGGTTGTAGTGAGTGTGGATGTGGACATACACACCATACAACACACCATACAACACACACACACACACACACACACACACACACACACACACACACACACACACACACACACACACACACACACACACACACACACACACACACACACACACACACACACATGAACACACATGGTGCCAGTTCTGACATGCATGGATGCATGTCTACACGGGTGTGTGGTGGTTAACTGTGCCAGCAGGCTGTATAAGAGTAGGCGATGGGTATACCTTGGCATCAGGCCACATGACAATGGTCTGCATTGTGGCTCAGACCTGTAGTTACTGCATTTGCCCACACAGGTGGGTATTGCATCCCCCTTCCAGTCACCTGGATGACTATTGTGTGTGGCCAATGCTGTACACCACATACCATGTATGTGCTCCTTAACCCATGACATGGATGGTGTCTGGGATGTGCACACCTCCCACATGCATGCACAGTGACATGTGGAACTGTACCTGGGGTGTCTGGCACATGTTGTGTACACAGATTATCATCAGATCTGCCAGTCTTGCCCACCTGTGGCAGGAACTGGTAATGGGCAGCAGGTTTACCCTGCACCTACATTGATAGCATGCCAACAGCATTCCCTGATGTCAGTGTCATCTGTCCATACAGGACATGTTGTCAGGCATGGTATGTCTGCTGTGAGTCACATGTGAAGGCACCACAGGTGGTGCAGGTGTCCATTGGGGAACATGGTGGAGGTGCACTGTCTGCATATACATGCATATTGGACAGATGGGCAGGATGACATGACCTCTCTAGCCCACTGCTATCACTGCATAGTTACTATCAGTGGCTAATATGCAGTGTACTACCCACATATTGGCTGTTGCCTAGGCATGTGTGTGCGTATGACACATGCGTTGAGTGTGTGCCCTGGGTAATAGTGGGGTTGCTAACTTGGGTTGACTGGCCTTGATGTCACATGCATGGGTATGGCTTTGCACCCCAGCCTCCCAGCTAATTTCCATCTGTTATCCCTGTATGGTTGACATTGTGATATGTAGTAGGGCTACAATAAAAGAAATAAGCAAAACCCCCTCAACATTGCCCACACTCACTTCTACACATGATACAAGTTACAAACACACACACATTATGTCTGGGAGTAGAACCCCTACCAAGCTAGTTTTTTATACTACAGCACTATGCAGTTATAGTATGCGCCACAGACATCACTGAAGTATTTTTTCCCCAAAAATGTATTTCACAGTGAATGACATCAGCAGGATTACCAAAGTGGAGCATTTCAACTGTACTGCAAGACACTAGTCTAAAATGCATTGCTCCCTACAGAGACGGTGAGGCACACACAGAACATCCACAACTGACATGTGTGGGTACAGAACCCCTGACCAAGGTGTATATCACACCACAGCATGGAGCTGTTATAGGACACACCACAGGGATTACTAGAGTCAGTCTTCCCCAAATGTGTATTTCACAGTGAATGACATCAGCAGGATTACCAAAGTAGGGCATTTCAACTGTACTGCAAGTGACTAGCCTTAAATGCATTGCTCTCTACACAAACAGTGAGACACACACAAAACATCCGCAACAGACATGTGTGGGTAAAGAACCCCTGACAAAGGCCTATATCATACTACAGCATGGAGCAGTTATAGGTTGCACCACAGGAATTACTAAAAAACTTTCTCCCTAAAGTTGTATTTCACAATGAATGACATCAGCAGGATTGGCAAAGTAGGGCATTTGAATTGTACTGCGAGTGAGTAGCCTATAATGCATTGTTCCATACACAGACATTGGAACACACGCAAAACATCCAGAACTGCCATGGAACCCTACCACAGTTCTAAATCACACTACAGCAGTATGCAGTTAAAGGACACGCTACAGTGATTACTGGGCTATGACTTTCCCAGAGGTTTATTTCTAGGTGAGTGATATCAGCAGCCTTGTCAAAGTTGAGTATATGAATTCTAAGGAGTGTGAGTAACCTAAAAAGCATTGCTTTCTACTCAGTCAGACACACACACATGCACAGATTCACACACAGTTGCTAGGTCTGGTGTTAAAACACCTACCTAATTACGTTATCATACTACAACAGTACACAGTTACAGGACACACTGCGGAGATTAGTGGGCTATGGCTTTTCAAGAGGTGTATTGCTATGTGAGTGCATCAGCAGCCTTGACAATGTTGAGTATATGAATTGTACGGAGTGTGACTAGCCTAAAAAGCATTGCTCTCTATTCAGTCAGAAACACATACAGATTCACACACAGTTGCCAGGTCTGGGGTTAGAATACCTACCTAATTACTTTATAATTTTACAGCAGTATGCAGTTACAGGACACACTACAGAGATTAATGGGCTATGACTTTCTAAGAGGTGCATTGCTAAGTGAGTGACATCAGCATCCTTGCCAAAGTTGAGTATATGAATTGCACAGAGTGTGAGTAGCCTACAAAGCATTGCTCTCTATTCAGTCAGGTACACACACACACAGATTCACACACAAACATACATAGTTGCCAGGTCTGGGGTTAGAACACCTACCTAACTACTTTATCACACTTCAGCAGTACGCAGTTACAGGACACGCTAAGGAGATTACTGGGCTATATAACCTTCCCAGAGGTGTATTTCTAGGTGAGTGACATCAGCAGCCTTGCCAAAGTTGAGTATATGATTTGTACGAAGTATGAGTAGCCTAAAAAGCATTGCTCTGTACTCAGTCAGACACACACACATCCACACACAAGCACAGTTGGCAAGTCTGGGTTAGAACTACTACCTGACTAATTTATCACTACAGCAGTACAAAGTTATGGGATGCACCATGGGGATTACTGAGCTACAGCTCTCCCAAAGGTGTATTTCACATTGGATGGCCTCAGCAGCCTTGTCATGATACTGCTATGGGGAGGGCGGTGTGTGCATGGGCCGTAATCTATTCATATAGGAGTTGACATGCGACATGTGGGCACACATGGGGTCATATTCCACAGGTACATGTATACAGCTACGAAAAAAGAGAAATGCCAAAAACTGCTTGATCAGCAACAAAGTTTTATTAGTTCACCAGGAACACGACTAAAAACACATAAATGCTTTGAAACAGAATTGCGTTTTCGTCTTGACAAACTGACTTCTACAGATACCATTCAGTAAACAGGTCCACCTTTTATACATGGTTTAAAATTCCTTATCCAATCAAAGCAATTTTTTGAATTAAAAATTAATTAATATGCTTTTTTACGTATGTTAAAACTACCAACCTTCCACATAATCTAAAAACCTTTTTCAAGGAACACATAGTCATTATAACAACTTCTCAAACCAATAAAATCAAAGTTTAACCAGAAACAAGTGAAGCAAAAAACCTTTCCGGTTCAAACGACAAGGACTGGTGCTTGAAGTTTAAAACAAGCTAAATTTCAGCTAGCAATGCAGCAAACGTTTTGTAATCCAAGCAGTTCGTTAAATGACAGTCCAATGCAATTCTAAATTCCAATAAAAAGATTTAATAGTCGACAAAAACAACAGAAATTAACACGAGCGCTTTCGCCTGGTACCTACCAGGCTTTTCAAGTGAGACAAAGACATTAGTGAATATACATCGTTTTTATAGCTGGGTGATACAGACAATTAATTAACACCACTATGTGCAATCCTTAATTTACACCTTTACATTGAAATTGCCTAATAAGATTGCCTGCTATTTTCTTGGCAAATACCTTCTGATGCAATTCAGTAGTGCTTAAAGACTGCAAAAAGGCACATGTTAGAAAACGTTCCTTGCCCTTTAAAATAATAAAAAATATAAACTTAGTTTACTTGACATTAATTGAATGAGACATTTAAAACCCCATACTTGCACTCACAAAAAAGTTTTTTCATTAAAATCTGAAAATTAGCCCACCAATCCATATATAAATTTGTATATAAAAAAGCCACTTAAAAAACAACAACTCAAGTGGGTATGAAACACCTAAAAATAATGCTAATACATTAAATAATGCAAATTTAGTGTTCTCACAACTTGCATCACCATAAAAAACTCTATATAACCCAACGCTTGAACAAAAATCATATGTCAAAATAGGGGGCAAAGTTAACGCACCTAATGACACATTCGGCACATTCAGATGTGGCCGATGCAATCAATGTCCTTATATTCTGCAAACGGATAAAATAACCATTCCATCTAAGAATATTACGTTGAAGGCAAGTAGCAAATATTCCTGCAATTCTGCAGGGGTGGTCTATATAGGGTTTTGCCAAGCATGTCCAGCTTTTACAAAAAAAAACTGGCAGGCCCTAAAAGGGAGATATATAAAATGAGCATGATCAGTGCCAAAATAAGCAAACCAATGCTTTTTGTAAACATCAATTGGTATGTCCAGAAATGTCATTAAAATTTTTAGTCATTGAGAAAATTCAGCAGGACCACAGGGGTGGGGATTGGGAAACTCTCCTTGAAACGAGAGAATTAATTTGGCAGCTAAGGTTAAATGCAGCTAGACAACCAGGACTTAACGACAATATTAGTTTGACATCTATTCTCAAAAAGAGAAGAAACAAACTCTAAACGTACTTTGTTTTTAACCACTGAACAAATACATTTTATATTTTGCATGTTGTATTTTTTATGGTGATGCAAGTTGTGAGAACACTAAATTTGCATTATTTAATGTACCACTTGAGTTGTTGTATACAAATTTATATATGGATTTTTTGTAAGTGCAAGCATGGGGTTTTACATGTCTTATTCAACTAACGTCAAGTAAACTAAGTTTATATTTTCTACTATTTTAAAGGGCAAGGAGCGTTTTCTAACATGTGCCTTTTTGAAGTTTTTAAGCACTACTGAATTACATCAGAAGGTATTTGCCAAGAAAATAGCAGACAAACTTATTAGGCAATTTCAATACAATGGTGTTAATTAAGGATTGCACACAGTGTTGTCAATTAATTGTCTGTATCACCCAGCTATAAAAACGCTGTATATTCACTATAGTCTTTGTCTCACTTGAAAAAGCCTGGTAGGTACCAGGCGAAAGCGCTCGTGTTAATTTCTGTTGTTTTTGTGTCGACTATTAAATCTTTATTGGAATTTAGAATTGCATTGGACTGTCATTTAACGAACTGCTTGGATTACAAAACGTTTGCTGCATTGCTAGCTGAAATTTAGCTTGTTTTAAACTTCTCATACCATTTGATATTATTAAATATTAGTCAAAATTCCAAAAATCCATATTTATTATTATAAAATACTTTGGAAATTAATTATAAAAGAAAATAGTTTGTATAAATACTTTATGTAAATGTAGTCTGCCATCTGCTGGTTAAAATGGGAAAATGCATCTCATAACATCATATTATTCCTGCTTTCAGTTTTAAAAGTGGCATAATTGAAATAAAATCATTGAGACCAGGGACATTTGTTGCATCAAGGGAACTCTGCCACCATAATTCCCTAAATTCCAGTTTTTCCTCCAATAGTCCACCCCTTACATCTTTTTAACCTGTTCTAAAACCATGAAATGGAATTTAGCATCTGGACAAACCAAGGTGTGTTTATACAAAGCATTGGTCTCTTTTTTTGTAGCTATTTCATATTTGTGTTCATTGATCCTCCTTTTTAGGACTCTCTCAGTTTTTCCCACATAAAAAGCGCTACATTCTGAACATAGACTTAGGTATACCACACCTTTGGTTTCACAATTGTAGTAGTCCATACTTATAATCCATTTCTGTCTACTTTCTAAAAAAACTTTTTCTTTGTCAATTATATTACTACAATACACACAGTGTCCCCATTTAAAGGTACATTTCCTGACCTTATTAAATCTTTGTGGGCCTTTGTTTTCCAACATATTTTTAAATGAAAGTGAGTTCTTATATACTACTTTGACATTTTTACTTATTTTTTTCTGATCTAAATCAGTTAAATTAATAAATTTAGACCATTCCCTTTCAACAACTTTTCTTGTAACCTTGTTGTCGAAAGCATTGTATTCAAGAACTAGGGCATGCCTGAAATCAATCTCTTTAATGGTGGGGGTATTACAAGTAAGTATATTATCTCCACCGAAGGTAATATTTAATTTCGTATTACCTAAAATAGGTTTGAATCTACCTTCTCTCCCTTGGAGAACTTCAACTTGCATTCTCCTAATAAATTCTTGGGAGTAGCCCCTTTCCAAAAACATTTTATTTAGTAAATTACACTCTTCTTTGAAATCAACTTCTGATGTAGTCATTCGGCTACCCCAAACATATTGCCCCTTCACTATGTTCTTTTTACAACAGTAGGTATGGGCACTTTAATAATGTAGGAATGAATTACAAAAGGTAGATTTCCTAAATATTTTAGATTCAAACCTATCTTTTCCCTTATAAATTTCTGCATCTAAAAATTGAAGTTTCTCAGTGGATACATGAAAAGTAAATTTCAAAAATTGAGTTGTTCCTTCCAGATATAGTTTAAATACCTCTAGTTGTTCAACATCCCCAGACCATAGGATAACTATATCATCCAAAAATCTTCGATATAGTTTCCAACTGGAACAAAATTTAGAATCTAAAATATAAAGCTCCTCCCACTTAGCCAAAACCAAATTCGCATAAGTGGGGGCACAGGCAGCCCCCATAGGAACACCCTTGGTCTGTTTATAAAATTCACCACAGAAATTCAAAAAATTATTTTGGAGAACCAAATCCATTTAAGCCCCACATACAATTTTGTCATTGTGACTAAGTATTTCATCCTGAAATACAACATCTTCAAACATTTCCATTCCTTCTTTATGTGGAATACTGGAAAATAAATTCACAATGTCAATAGTCACAAATAATAAGTTGTCACATAAAACATCATTATTAAATATATCAAGAAGGTCCCATGAATCTTTTATAAATGTTTCTTTGTTAATCCACACATTTTTCAATTTATTATCTACAAACTTAGCCAAACTATGCATTTTAGATCCACTAGCAGAGACAATGGGACTTAATGGGGGGTCAATTTCATTTTTATGGATCTTCGGAATTCCGAAGATAGAAGGAACTCTTGGCTTATCAACTTTTACAAAATCAAAAGTTTTTTTGTCAAATAAACCTTCAAAAAACATGTCTTTCAAACAAATATCTATTTTATTATAAGCAATGTTAATTTCATTAATAGACACGTTGGTATAACCTTCTTCGTTAAATAATATTTCATTCATTTTTCCTTCATATAATATATTATCCATAATAACTATTCTGCCCCCTTTGTCAGGATTCATTATTCTAACCTTATAATTGTCTCTCAAAGTTTGTAGAATATTCATTTCATTCCTATTTAGGTTTGGCTAAAAACCAAACCTACCATATTTTTTTCTTAATTCCTTTTCCATGTTTTTTTCCAGGTTATTCAATTGTGGGTGGAGCGGGGGGTTAAATGTACCCCTTCTCTTAAATTCTTGATTCCCTATATCCACCTCGGGAATTATTAATAAATTTAAATTGATTTTTCTAAGGAATAATTTTATGTCTAATATTGACTGAGTCAGATCTCCCTTTTTAAAGGGTATAAATTTAAAGCCCTTCGCAAGCAGACTAAAATGTTCTTTTTCTATGTTAATGTCACTAAAATTATAAATGCTAAAATCATTAAAAGTGTACTTAACACCATCCACCAAAATATCATTACTAATTGAACTATCACTGGGTGGGGGCTGTAATGGTGTAGTCACCATATTTAATATTTCCCCCTCCCCCTTCTCCCTCTCCATGAAAAATGTCTTTCTTGGTATCCTGATTTATTCATTAGTCTCTCTGATCTACGTAGAGGGGGAAATTCTTCATCATTGAAACCTTCTTCGTGTAACTGATTAGTATCATCAGGCCTTCCCTGTATATCTTTAGCCATATTATTTCCATAAAGTCTTTTTAGGAAGACAGGACCCCGGGGTTTGGGGTACACCATACCCTTTTTATATTCTTCTGTATCCCGTTCTAACTTTGTAAGTTTTCTTTGTATAGTTTCTCTACATTTTTCATCAATTTCTCCCCTAATTTTAAAATATTTGTCCTTCTCTTCCTTTATTGTAAAAATCAGGTCTTCCTTTATACATTGATCTAATTAATTAATTTCTTTCTGTAGGATAACCTGTGTCCTACTGTTTTCTTTTATTATAAGTCTCAACATATCTAGGCCACAATTATTAAACAATTCTATTAACTCTTTGTGAAAAACTGTTCCTTCAAGGACATTATTAGGGTATTTAAAAAGACTTAGTCCCTTTGGGACAATACCCCTGCTAATACATTCATTAAGATATTCATTTTCAATTTCTAATATCCTAAATTTTAACACGAGTTTATATAAATTGTCCAATTTGACTCTATAAGAGTCAGCCAGAACTGGTGGTCCATTAAAAATATTTTGCTTAAAGGAGTACTTTTGTAGTAACCAGTCCTTGGTTTCTTTAAAACATAAGTCAGTTTTGTTATTATAACAAACAGTACCTAAAGCCTTCTTGTTAGAAATAGACATGTATACAGCTACTAAGGTGACTACTTTCTTGTACAGTCATGTTGCACAGCTAGCACATGCACCACATAGTCTGTCATGCTGACAGATACTGGTGGCTAGTATCTGCAGTAAGTGACACCTGCACCTCATGTGTTTGAGGCCCTTTGGCTGTGTGCTGGGTGGGACAGGCCCAGATGGCTCCTTGTCACAGTCACCCTCTTCCACATATCTATGTCCATCTACCTTTGGCTTATTATAGTGTGTTGTTCTTACATATATGTCTGTAGTCCTATCCACTGTGTGTGCAAGGCAGGAGTGGTGCATACTGACATGTGTCTGCACTAAGAACTGCAACTGCCAGATTTGTCTGGTCCACTGGTGTTTGCAGACATGGCCTTCATGTGTTCAAATGTGTGAGCATGCCCATTATGACATTTCAGTATGCTGTTGATTGACATTGCCTTCATTCCTCTAAGTGTGTGAGCATGCCCATATGGCCATCTATATTGCATGTTGGAACATGTCTAGGTAGTTTGTACTGCAGTGCTGACCTTTGTGTTGTACACTGACAGGTAGCATGCTGTATCTGCAGGGCATACGTCGGTCATTTGGCATTGACTGTTGCTACATTTCTGCATAGCGGGGGGGGGGGGCACCTGACTGTTTCTACATTTCTACACAGGAGTGGGGGGGCACACCTGACTGTTACTATAAGTGTACGTAGGATGGTGGGGCACACCTGACACTTTTACACATTTGCTAGGACTGTACTGGTATGTCGGGTACACCGTTTCAGTCTGTAGTCTTAACTATCGTGCTGGCTAGAGGCAAACCAGTGTACTACAGATCTTAGCTTTAACTACCTACATATTAGTTTCTGACTTCCTAGCCTTCATAACTTACATCCAACTGCCTGGCCTGCTGTAGTCTGCTTGTGTAGGCCTGGGGGACAGGTTACCCATAGGGCTCATTCAGAGGCCATATTACAGCATTTGTTTGTATTTGTCTACACCTATCCTGTTGGCTGTGACTGTTGTTGGGTATGTGTCCCCCCAACTGTCATGTGTGAGTCACTGACCTTGTGAGTGTCCCAGTATTGAGGGTGGTGCTGCAGGGCTGCCTATGTCAGATGCACATAGTACACTCCCTATACATGGTTGAGCACAGATAGTGTCATGTTTGGCATCCCTTTTACTGTATATGCAAGTTGGAGAGAGGTGTCATTCCCTGGGTCCCTACTGTGTCAGTGCATGTGCTATGCATTGCCTCTTTGCCAAGGCCAGGGCATACGGGGCATGCCTTCTTCTGCTTACTGGGGCAGACTCAGGTTGTTCCTCCTCTGAGTCACTCTGTGCCTGTGCAGGCCTTGTCAATGGTGGGGGGCTGTGTGGCCCTGCCTCATGCTGTTCCTGCTGCAGCTGTTTCTGAAGGATCATATTGTGCAGCATGGCACATACAAGGACAATATGGGTACATGTAGATGGTGAGTACTGCAAGGCTCCACTGGATGTGTCCAGGCACTGGAACAGTGACTTGAGCATCCCAAATACATGCTCTATTATGATTCTTGTTTGTGCATGTGCCTCATTATAGAGTTCTTGTTTGGTTGGGTGTGCATTTCTGCTGGGTGTCATCAGCCATGGCTCCAGTGCGTATCCAGCATCCCCCACTAAGGGACCATGTGGGATGTCCCCATTGGCAAATGTCTGGTACAGCTGCGTCAGATGCCAGATGTGGGAATTATGGTAGCTTTCAGGGCAACCAGCACACACATTCATTATTATGGCCTGGGCATCGCTCATGACCTGGCAGTTGATGGAGGGGAAGCCCTTGCGGTTGATGTAGACCCTACCCCACTCACCTGGTTGTGTTTTAATGCATATGTGCATGCAGTCTATTGCACCCACTACCTCAGTGTATTCTGCTATTTGGTGGAAGAGATGCATATTGCTGGTCAAAACCTCAATGGGTGATGGGGAAATATACGTGCTCACAGACATGTGCTGACATGGCATCCAGGAACTGGTGGACTACCCTGGATGCTGATGGCTGTGAAATCCCCATCATATCCCCAGTTGGCCTTTGGAAGGTACCTGTAGCTAGTATTCTTAGGCCTACACATACCTTGCTATCCACTGGGATGGGTTCCCCTCTGTTAGCTCTGTGTGTGAGGCATAGCCAGCACATCTCAACAATTTGCTGTAGGAGTTCCCTGTCCACCCTATAGCACTCCACTATTTCCAGCTCATGTAGCCCTTGGTTGGTTACCCTGGGTCTGTACACTCTGCTCCGTCTCCTCACTGTGTGTTGCTCAGCAGCATTCACATCCTCACCACCCTCAGCCTCTTACACATACTGGTTTATGATAGTAAAAGCAGCCCCTAACATTTTTTCTCTTGCTTTCATTTTGTAAAACTTCCCTGTCTGTACACACCAGTGGCGCAGAAGTTTTGGGAAAAACAAGGGGAAAGGTGTTTGCATAGTTTATAGTGGTGTGCTAGGCTGGGCTGCTGCCCATGTAATTGGCTGCTTCTGATACATTTCACCTGTCAGCTAAGCTAGTTCTCCTTGACTACCTTCCTACTGCTGTTTTCCCTTTCCATTGCCTCCCTGTTTAAGCCTGTGTGCACGCCGCACAGAGTGCTCAAATGTGCGCAGAATTGCTATTTCCTGGTTTAACTTCCTTTTTCTTCCTGTAAAACCCAGTGCATGGTGGACACACCCACTTACACTTTGTAATGAGTGTTAGGCAGTTTGGACACACCTCCAGCTTAGCTGTGCTAAGCTAGGAGCAGTCCCGAGCCACAGGGCTCCAATCCACTTACAGTATGCCTGACACAAACCCCCATGATGTCCCCTATATCCTAGTCTTGCACCCAGCTATTTAAACTCTTACACTCTTGGGACCTGCCTCACACCCTGGGGAAATCTGGGATTCACTATCCTTCCCCTCATTTGCATAGGATTGCCTGCTATTGCATAGTTACATGTTCCACACTGAGCCTCCCCTCTTAGCAACCATTACTCACTGGCCAGGTTGTCTTATGCCTACCATTGACTTGCATGGCAGAATACTGCTTTTAGTTAGAATGCTCATTTTAATTTTATTTTCCCCCGATCTCATTTGTGCACTGCTGCCCTATGCTTAAACAGCTGAGATAGGCGAAAAAAAAATAAAAGTTGATTTGTTTATTTTTGAAACAGTTTACAATGCCAATGGCCTTATACTTGGCCATTGGTATGCTTCCTCAATGATATGCAGCCTTTATTTGGAGCTATCATAGCTCCGTTTTGTAGTTTGCAGAAATGTACTCGGTTACTAACCAAGTACATTTCTGCAGACTGCACTCGTCCTGCACTGCCAGCTGCCAGCTTCCTGGATCATAGATTACCCTCATTTGCATGGTTTTCACCTGCAAATGAAGGTAATTTGCATACAGGAGCTCGGTCCATGCAGGGTTAGCCTAATAGCTCACGTGCTTGTCCTAGGAGCTTGTTCTTGGTTCGCACGTCAGCCATATTGCCAAAAATTGTTCTTAGACTAATCCTGCATGCTATAAAGGGCTTCATAAATCCAGGAGACTGTGTGGGCTTAGTAGATGTTTTATCTACAAAACAGATTTCACACTTTTCATCTAAAAAAGAAATTACTGAAACAGTTTTGATTGAAAAGTGTTTAAAGCTATAGAAAAAGACAGCTTGTGTGTTTTTTTATCACAGAAAATACAATGCAAATTAGTGTTGATCAGTGTTTCTACCATGCTAATGCCTACTGATATGTTATATCTCTGTCTCTAGAAGTTTGTGTTTGTGTGCTTACTGTAATTCAATGGGTGAGGAGTTTTCCCTTTTCTTCACAGTTGTGTGACAGCGAAGTTCATATATTTAACGAAGGGAGGTGGGTGATGAAGCCCTCCACATGGAGGGTGCAGGGGGGCTTTCCCTGTTGAAAAAAAATGTTTTGAAGAAATGTTTGCTATATATGAAGTTTTTGATGTAATATGTTTCAACTAAGTGTGTTTTACATTAAATGTGTCTTAGATTAATTTTTTAAATGACTGATTAGATGAAATGTGTCTTAGATAAATCATTATAAAGTGTTATCCATCTATCTATCTATCTATCTATCTATCTATCTATCTATCTATCTGCATGTGTATGTGTGCATGCATGTCAGTATGTATGCATATGCATATCCACGCACATACACACAATTCCACACAACAGCAAATGAAAATAGAAGTGCAACTGCTCATTTTAATTTATTTCTTTGTTTGCTTGCCAGTATATACTGACAGCACTAGACTGTACTAGTGATTTACCCATATCTGTTCCCCTCAGGAAAGCTAACACCAAAACAATTGCTATTTTGTTGGAAAAGGACACAGAATGAGTTCCTAACAGGCAAGTGTATACCCTTCGTGTACAAATTCATGAAGCAGCTATGTCAATGCCTGTAAGTAAAAAAAAAAACTCAGGATATCAACTCTAATGGATGGGCTGGTAACATGATTTAATTGATCTTTGCAACCTATCTTTAAAGACATCACTGAGGGTAGGAAAGACTGTGGTCAACTATTACCCTATTTAATGCCCTTAATTTGAGAGAGACCTCATTCCTGTTCTGGATTCACACCCTTTAAATTATTGTCTAGTAGACTGCCAAAATGGATTTTGGATATAATGAAAGAAACATGAGAGAAAGAGAATACTCATTTCACATGAGTTGTAGGATTTTATACAAATCTGCAGTAAAACCTTAAAGTGTTTATGTCCATTACAGCGGAGCACATGGAGAGGAAACAAGCCACCCCAAAAGTCTGTAATGGAAAGGTGTATAGCAGGGAGTTTCAAGTGGAGACCAAGTCGTAGCTCTTGTCTGTACAACCCAAAAAAATCTGTTGCTAAATGAAAGGATCCTATAAGATAATCAAGCAAATAAATGAGTTGAATTGTGAAGTAAGACACAATTAGAAGAAGTATAATTAACTAGTTTGCCATATATATGTTATGTTTTAAAGCCCTGGATTGAAATGCTAGTAAGTGTGATAAGAATAGCAACCAAAGTCAGGGACCTCAGACAAGAGACTGGAATGTTATCCATCATCAAAGTGATGGTTTACAAAATGCTCTCAAAACTTCCAAAGCAGGGGATTTAAGAGATACTTATGAGTAATAACAATGTCTCTGCAAAATTGTCTGGAAGAGCAACTCTTATAAGCATCACACAGGAATACTTCCAGGGGAAATCCAAAAACAGGCAAAGAGGAGATAAAAAAGATGTTGAAAATTGGGATTATCAAATAGTCAACTAGTAGCAGGAGCAGGCTTATTGTATTAGCACAAAAATGAACACCATGGTCCCGTTTGTTGACCTCAGACATCTCAATAACATTGCCAGGATTGACATCTACTCTGTGCCCAGGGAAGAGAAAATGGTAGAGCAATTGAGGTTCCTTACTAATTAATGAATTAAAAACAGGTTAATACTATAATGCAGGCAATTCCAAATATCTTGATAAAGCAACAGATCATGTCAAACAAACACATTTGTTCTGTAAAGCTTTGGGGTCAAACACCCTTCCTTAGTGCTATGAACAAAATACAGTGCATACTATTTAAAAAGGAAACATCATCAAATCACATGTCAAAAGCCAGCCTATCACAAACATTCCTCCCTCCCCATAATTTTAAAAAAGTTTAATACAATGCTTTACTTTAATAGACATTCCTATTATAAAATATATACAAGCTATAAACCAATAGTTTTAGAGAACATCTCTCTGTCTTTTCACTAAAATGGGCTTCAGGCTGACAGTATTATTCAGGCTTAGTGTATAGTCTGCCCTCAACCTGACTATCCATTCAAATTCTCTTATTTCTAAAGTATTATTTAAATTCCCTCCTCTAATTCCCATAGTTACAGTATCCATTACCCTAAACTTAAAGAAATCTCTCATCATACTCCATTATGTGTTTACTTAGTGCGTTCATAACAGTTTTTCTCCTAATCTCTGACATGTTCCACTATTTGTTCTTTAAGTTTCCTAGTGGTCTTCCCCATGTAGAATGATGGGCAGGCCACACAAGTGGTCAAATACATCACTTGAATAGCGTTACAACTTGCTGAACAATGGACTAAAACATCTTTGTTTGTCACAGGATACTTAAAACTATTTCCCCTGTCATAAATATCACTACAGCAACTACAATTATAACATTTTACCGTTCCCTTTTTACTAAAACTACTTATCATTGTTACCTGTTTAAAATCTTTATAACATAATTTCCTTTTCAAACTTTCTAAGTTCCTATATACAAAAAAAAGTTTTTCACCTATTAACTTCTAACCTGAATTTTAGAAATTATTAATGGCAGATCCCATTAATGAATGAGACTAACAAGAAAGCTGCATTTTCTATGGCCACTGGGTTGTTCCAGAATTTGTTCTCCATGAGGCTCTGACCATATTACAGAAATTAATAGACAGGGTGATAAAAACCTTACCAAGCCAATAATGTAGTATATCTAAATGAAATGATTATCCATTCAAAACACTAGCATGGCTAACTTTCTAACGTATTAAATTTACTGGGACAGGCTGCATTCACAATTAATGCTGTTAAGTGTACAGCAGAAATAAAATATCTAGAATGTGTAATCTTGATGAGATTGATCAAGTGACAAAAGGTGATGGTTGAAGATGTAAAGGAGTAACTTGACCCCCAGAAAAATAGAAATGATAATGGCTATCCTGTTACTTTCTCGATGTTACTTGAAGTTAGTCCCACAATTTGCCTCCATCACATGCTCCCTTATGACTCTAACCAAGTAGAATTTACATGAGTGAGTCAGATCAGCATCAGAAGATGAAAAAGTTTTTAAAAGGCTTAATCAAAGTCTTGGTGCCAAACCAGTCCTCTTGCAAACCTTTGACTTCTCCAAACTATTCCTCAATGTCTCAGCGCTGGATGACAGAACAGGTGTAAATGTAGACTATGAAGAGCATTTACTGTGTCAAGTGAGACAGGGACAAAATATTGCACCTTAGAGAAAGAATGGGGGTGGGGGGGCATAGACCCCCCCCAGATAGTTTGGCTATATATTGTCTTCGGGAGAGAGTTAGTCACTGGTGTTGTAAGCATGCATGTCTATGGCTAAAAATGTATTGTTCTGAAGCTTTCGGTAAAATATAATATAAAACCAAACTAGGTGGGGGCTACACCACCCACACCCCCCTAAGTGGGGGACTGTGCCCTCCATATCCCCGACTATATATACTAACTCCAGGATTGCACTTCAGTGAAATGAGATTCAGTACTTTGAGTTTTCAGTGATTTGGTCAGGGTAAAATGAAATTCAGTGAAATGAGCTTTCAATGAAACAAAGTAGACCCATATATATATATATATATATATATATATGGGTTCATATGATACCGTCGACAACTGACTAACCGGCCCTGCAGCACCAATTTACGAAACCGCACAGCATCGACAGTTGAAATAACCGACACCGACTCTACCGACAACGCTACGACATTACACCTATATTAACATGTGTGAGGGGAGGTATTTATAATGTTAGACTGAGTGACATAAGTTTAGCAATACCTCCTACACATGTTAATACCCGTTAGGTGTAATACGCGATGTCGTGTAGCCCCGCGTCGTCGTAGATGGTGTGTCGGGTTATTTCAACTGTCGATGCTAAATTGGTGCTGCAGGGTTTCGATTTAGTAAGTTGTCGACGGTATCATATGAACACACATATATATATATATATATATATATATATATATACATATATATATATATATATATATATATATATATATATATATATATATATATACTGTTTCACTTAAGAAGCTCGAAATACTGAAATCACGAATTTCAGTATTTCGAGCCCAAGAAGCCGAATCCACATAATAGCGAAAGTTTAAGTTCATTATTCTAGTTTACATATGCATCAAATGCATTTTCCATGACTTGTGTGTGTGTGTGTGTGTGTGTGTGTGTGTGTGTGTGTGTGTGTGCGTGTCTGCGTGTGCGTGTGTGTGTGTGTGTGTGTGTGTGTGTGTGTGTGTGTGTGTGTGTGTGAGTGGATCCCATTCAGAAGCTCGGAGTTTCAAAACTTCGAACTTCAAAAGGCTGAGTCCTTAGCATTGACGTTTTGAAACTTTGAAGATTTTGGATGGAGATTGCCGTACAGAGTGGAACAGGATATTTACCATTTTCCTCACTGTAGTATGATCTCTGAGTTGGTATATTTAATTAGCAGGGGGTTTGGGGGCACAGGGGAGTTTGCCCCCCTGCAAAAATGTAAAAACATTTTTTTTTGTTTTTTTTTTTTTTTAATTAGGTTTTCGAGGTTTCAAAATTTATATATATAGTATAACACAACCCCAAAATTTCAATAACCATCATCATCATCATCAGCCCCCTTTTTCCCATTTTTTCTACATGAGGTCAGGGTTTTGTGTTAACTGTTGCCAACTCTCTTGATTCAGTGCCACACTCCTGCCTTCTACAACACTCATGCCTGACTGTCGCAGATCTTCTTTCATGCAATCCATCCACCTCTTTGCTGGATGTACTCACTTCATTGTACCTTCTTCCTGTTTGTCCCAAATCTTTCTCACTATATTGTCTTCTGCTTTTCTGCACATGTGTCCCAACCACCGTAATCTGTTCTCTTTGATCTTATCTGCAATTGGCGCTACTTTGGCTTCTGCTCTTATGTCCTCATTTCTTCATCTGTCCCACAGTGTGCATCCTGCCACCCTTCTCAGGCACTTCATTTCCATCACCTCTAGCTTCTTCAACTGTTCTGCCTTTACTGCCCAGGTTTCTGTACCATGCAACAGTCGTATTGGCCACACCACTGCCTTGTAAACCTTACTTTTCAGCTTCTTTGGCATTCTTCTGTCATAGACTAGACCTGACACTCCATGCCATTCGGCTGCAGCCCATCTGTTGCTAGCTTTGAACTCTTCATTCAGACTTCTCTTGTCCTCAACCACCCCTCCCAGACACTTGAAGTTGTTTATCTGTTCCACTGTCTTCCCTTCTATCTCTTATTCTAATTTTCCCAATTTGCTGCCATTACCACCATCTTATCTGTGCTTAGTTTTATCCCATGTGCCTTCAGTTTTGCATTACATTCTCCAAAGGTTTCTCATCCAGAAAAAAAAGAGGTCATTGTTCCCCTCTACTCATCACTCATTAGACCCATTATAGAGTACAATGTCCCTTTTGGTATGTACCGCACAAGACATCTACAACAACTGGAAAGGCCGCAAAAATACCTCACAAACAGGATTACTGGCCTCAAACAGATGCCTTACGCAGACCGTGTCAAAAAACTCCAGCTTTACTCCGTCGCATATCGCCTACTCAGAGGCAATCTCTGCCTAACATACAAACCTATGTAAAACCCAGAGCTGTTGGACATGCTCCACTTAAAGAAATCCCAGTCCCTCCGAGCTACACGCTCTAGGGACCTAAACCTTATCACCACAATAAACAGAACATGCTGGAGGGATTGATTCCTGTCCGAGAGACTTCCCATACACTGGAACAGACTACCTATCTATGTCAAACAGAGCTCCTCATTAACACTCTTCAAGAAATATCTTGATGATTGGATGGGTAATAGGAAATTCACCCCAGGGATCACTTCTGTGGTTCTGCTTGACAGGGGCACAGGAAAATAATTTTCTTGTGTGACGAAAGCCAGGGTACCTTTTTGGCTAGGCTTGTATAGGCCCTAGGGCCAATAGCCTAGTACCTACCTATGAACCTATCCTTTGCTGAAGTTCAAGCTCACAGTCAGCCTGTAATGCCACATTGTCTGCATAAAGCAACATTGTTGATCTGTCCCCTCTGGCCTGTTTGCTAATGTAGTCCATCACCAGTATGAACAGCAGTGGGCTCATAGCTGAACCCTGGTGTACACCCACTCCCACTGGGAACCTTTCTGTGAGGCCGAACACTGTTCATACCTGAGTTAGTGGGTCCTTGTACATATCCTGCACTAATTCTGCCAATGTTTCTGGGACTTCAAACCACAGCAGTACAGCCAGATTAATAATTTCAATAATCGCGGCAACAAAATTAAAACTGCAAAATATCTATAACTTAAAAAAAAAAAATCAAAATTTGAAACATTGAATTACATGTAATTGTACATTTATTCTGGTAGTGCTACATACTGGCATGCTCACTTCAGTAGTTTGTTGTATGTATCAGCTAAACATTAGGGTGGATATTAAATAACATATACCTGGCACTCTCGGCAGTGTTTACAGTATGAACAAATTACAAAAAGTGAAAGAAATATTGTGTTAAGATGTATACATTATTTGAAATGAATTTTAAAATTCTTAAATATTAGTTATGTAACTATAAAGTGCCAGATAAATTTAGAGGTAGAATGGTAACAGCATGAGTGTTTTATGGAGGCATAATCAATTTGAATTTTTATTAAATCATAAAATTAATTATGATTCAATGCATTTCAATACAGCTATCGCAACAGTTTTGAAGATGTTAAATGGAAGGTTTATTAAAAATGCAGTTATATCCCTTTAAATTATGTTGAGGTTAACGTAGATTTTTGCAGAATACATTGCACAGTTTTCACTTGATACTTTCTTTTCAGGGAAACAAGGAAGATGCTTTTCTGTTTCTTTTCAGAACTGTATTCAGGGTATCAGGATTAGTGCCTAATATATACAACTGCTTTTTCAGTATTTTGGATTTCAATTTTTTAAATTATCGGTACTTCAAACTTTCAAGTTTGTCTCAGCTTTGAAATATTGGTGTTGTGTTAATTCGATCTACTAAAGAAGATATATATATATATATATATATATATATATATATATATATATATATATATATATGGGTCTAGCTGACAACGCCGAAAGCTGACAACGCCGACGATGAGAACACCGACACCAGAAGATTGAAAACTGAGATGACCGATGGATGAAAACCCCGATGCTAAGAACACAGACATGTGAAAAGGCTGTGTAAGTATGCAGTAGTGACGGACGTTAGGGTTAGGGTGCGAGTAAGGTAAGTGTGCGATATTGACGGACTCTAGGGATAGGGGTGGGTTAAGTGAGTTAGGGTTAGGGGGGTTAGGTGAGTGTGCGATAGTGACAGTCTTTAGGGTTAGGGGCAGGTTAAGTGAGTTAGGGTTAGGGAGCGGGTTAGGTGAGTGTGCGATAGTGACGGTCTTTAGGGTTAGGGGCGGGTTAAGTGAGTTAGGGTTAGGGCGTGGGTTAGGTGAGTGTGCGATAGTGATGGACCTTAGGGTTAGGGTTTGGGTTAAGGTTATAGATAGTTGTGTATGTAATGTTTAGTGTGGGTTTGTAAGGATTTTGGTGTGCTTGTGTTGTGTGTGTGTTTTTTGGACAGGGGATTTGTTTTGTTTGTTGATTGTCGGGATTGTGGTGTGTCGGGCATGTGAGGTTTCGTGTTTGTGAACTTTCGGTTATGTGGTGTCAGTGATTTCGTTGTCGGTGTTGTAGTGTGTCTGTGTTGTCAGGTAGATCCATATATATATATATATATATATATATATATATATATATATATATATATATATATATACACACACAGAGAGAGAGATACACTGTAAAGTCAAGCAGACTTACCTAGACTACTAATCTTAATAAAAAATAGAAAAATAAAAATAAATACTTAAGTTTAGTTAATAATTTTTAATTTATTTGTTATTTGTTAACCCTGTAAATGTGATATGCCATAGCCCCCTTTCATCTACAAGAGGGGCCAAAGCAAGAAAATGCAGTACAAGGTATATATAATGTTTTGTGATACCCAGTCAACCACTATATTTTTGACTGGTGGGATGAAACTGTAGTATACAGAAAAAGTCCACTCCACTAAGACATAAAGTGAGAATGTAGACTACAGACAAAGGGTGACCAGAAGTTAGAAAAAAAACTGCAATCTGAGGCAGAAATGTCACACTGAGGCAATGAATTGACTTGCTCCCTAGATCTTCAAAGAAAAAAAGCTCCCGCCTTTTCCCTCAGATTTCATGTATAACACTTTAATAATGCAATACCCTCCATCTTTCTCATTTCAGAATGTTTAATTAATGTAACTTTTAAAATCTCAAGTAAAGAAAAAAATTCTAACACAAAAATAAGATATTGCTCTGATTGGAATAGAGCTCTGTCAACTTTCATGACTTCTCCATCTAATTAATGACTTGAGGTCTGAAGAATTTCAAAGATAAATGTGTCTGGACCATTCCTTCTTGCTTGTCATGTTTTAAAATTCCTCAAGCTCTTTGTGATTATTTATGCCATATCTGCTTTATCCAAATTTCGGTACTTATGTGTTATCGCAGCCACATTGAATCTTAGGCATGCTCAGGTACATGTCAGGATCCCTCACACTCGCAGCCCTTACTTGATGGCTTTACTGCCTTTCTGCTGGCCTGCTTACAGTTTTTGTGTACTTCCACTATGAGCCATATAACCACTCTGAAATGACCCTGGAGTTGCGCTGCTTCTGAAGAGCAACTTAATGTAATGGTCCTTAAACTGTGTTTGTGGGTACATAAACATGCCCTTGTGGCAAGTAGAGGACAGTTCCACATCAATATCCCTCAACTGTCCAAATTATCATGGAATGGGCACATTTTTGCCTCATATTTTGGTCTGTTCCTAATATAATGTGGGTGGTTTTCTGGATTTTTGGGAAAAATCAATGGGGAATGATTTTGCTAAATACTGACAGGTATTTTGAGTTTCGCAATTCATTTCCTTCAGAAAAATGCATGGTAACAGTAAACCTTTTATTGATCTCCTCAACTTGGAAAGTTGCTACAATCTTTAAAATTGGTCCCTATTTTCGGGGCTTGGTCCAGATTTTTTGTGTTATGAGGTTGATTGCTATGGCCACGTCCTGCGATGATCACGAAACATTGTATCCAAAACACCATTTACAGAGCAACACCTCAAAATACACGAGTGATATTCTTGAGGCTGTGGTCCTTAACATCAGGATTTAAGCACTGCTTGAATAAATTGTGTGGTACTCAGCATAAACTGCGAATAAGGGTGCTTAAAAGATTACCAATTTTCTCTGTGAACCTCTTCTACTTATTTGTACATATGAAGTCTCCAGTAAAGTTGTTTTACACATAAGAAGTCATTTTGGTTTTACTGTCGTTAGTACTACAAATTTGGGTACTTACATTATCTGCGAACTGTTCATTGTGGTTTGACAGCGGTGCGTGTACAGCCGTGACATGTTTGCAATGTGGTTGCGATAATACGTAAATACCCAAATTTCTTTCGTATTATGATTAGTTTTATTAGAAGCAAATTCTTGAGATATGTAGAAATATCCTCTATCAAATATAAAATGTCATCTCAATTTGCTTTTCTAAAACTGTCATTTTTTTTACCAAGAAGGATAATTAATTTTACATGCAACTAATATTGTTTGACATAAGGTATTATTATTTTCCAATTAATAAAAAAGTCTCTACAAACAAAAGCAGTATTAAGTCCTCAAATTAGCAATCTTTTTCAGCCACATCTATAACATCCTGTTAAACTAAACTTATTTTGCACTACCACTATGATGAAAGCTAACTTTTCTTAAACTCTTAAATAAATACCCATTGGACAGCAGCAACAACAGAAAGAGACCTGGGACTACACATGCCGAGTTATCTTATTGTAAGGAAACGTTGTGAAAAAGTAAGACTCCAACAAACAAGGTGGTCAGAGCATTCTGACACATAGGAAGAGAGCACTGGTACTAAGAGGTCATATATATCTGTATATACGGCTGGTGAGATCCCGACATTGTTTTAGAAATCTCAGATTTGCCTTGCAATAGGAGACAACTAGTAGAAAGGAGAGCAAGGACAATACAGAAAGGAAGCACACCTGATATGACAGAACTTTAAATAGCTAAATAGCTTAAGTTTTTTTTTTTGCATAAAATCCAGAGCTATGTTGTCATTTATACAAAAATGCATATGCAAATAAGTGTATAGTTCACATAATCCATGTGGATATGACAAATAAACAAGGGGGGGGTATGTCAAAAATGGACAATAAATTCACTGAATCTAAGAGGATATGCTATTTCAAATAGAGATATATGACAATGTGGAAATGAAGCCTTAGCATGCAGCTACAGGGAAAGCACAAAGAATTGTTTCATAAAAAGCATACTAGTTGCAGCAACCTTCTGGTATATATGGCAACATCACACAATGACATAAATCAAGAAAGTACAGAGCATATGTAAGGAAATTCGTATCCTGGCTAGATGGAAAATAAAATAAGCTGTTGATTAAGATGGATTTGAATCTTATTAAAATGGCTTGGAAATAGTCAGGCAAGATTGGCCAGTTGGCATCTGACATGAAAATTTATGTTGTTGTCATCTTCTCTGATCTTTGCTAGCATAACAAATAAGGCCTGCATAACCTTCATCATTATTGGAGGTGATCCATTTAGTGAGAATTCAAATGTTAACCATCATTTTAAGCATGCCAAACATCTTACAATTACAACCAAAGATGTAACTGTGTTAGTACAAATAAATTACATCAAGAAAAGAATTGCACTGGCCAGCTATTAAATGGCTTATGTTATAGCATTCAAAATCCCTAAATGATAAACATACTGAATTTCCCACATATGTCAGATATTAAACTGTTCAAATAAACATTAACAAATAAAGATGAAACAGCTGTCCAACTTCTGAGCTGCTACTGCAGAAACACAGATGTTACTTACATATTTGGTAAGGAAATCGTAGTAGCTGACCCCAGACTTTAACAGCTTGACTCCAGTTTTTAACACCATTTATTTTAAAATATATTTCTAGTAACCAGAGGTTTGGCATTCTGTCAACTATAGCTCAGTTTTAAAGCTGTGTGTATTCAAATAGTATAAACCATTATGTAATACTTAAAAAATTATGAAAGATGATATGTGACAATGTTGTGTGTGATATAACCTAAGCTGAATAAGGGTTATAGAATAAAACAAGAGGTGCTATATATATCACTGAAGTTTATAGTCATTTGAGGGATGGTAACATATAACATTTGGACAGACAAGAGTTTCAGCCTGTAACATCGATATCATGTCTTGTAAATCAGTCTACTCTTTCTGCCATTTTGAAAATGTTATCTGAAGGACGTCATATGATCCAATTGAATTTTTCTTTCAGTTTTTTTTTCTTTTGGCATCTTCTTGAAGGAAAAGGTAGAACTCACTGATCTCAGTATTTGTTTGGTGTTGATGTTATATTTTCTTAATAAGCAAATTCCTGATAGAGTGTATGAATTGCTTTGTATTATGACTATGCTAAAGACTGTTTCAATTACTTGTCTTTTATACTGTAATCTATAACAAGTCAGGGTTACTTAAGACTGCCAAATTTACTTGTGCTGAATATTTTTTCTACCATGTTTTTTCTTTGGCACAGGTTAAGCCTGAGCAATATCTTTGTACTTGTCTAACTCCTTGGTTAATGAATGGTAAATACATAAATCTACCAGCCGCTGATGAAGATTCTGTATACATCCTGAAGACTGAACTTCCAGATGTGTTAGGTTTAGCTAAACAGTTGCCTAGAACTAAAAATTATCTTATTTAACTTTGCATAGGTATTTTTCTTCTAGATGTTTGATGTTCAAATAGTTGGGGTATTGTACTCTTGCAGACCTCTCATCCTCTAAGTGCAAGAAATTTGGACAAACTTAAAATAATGGTGGGGCAAAGATCCAAAAGCAGGGACAGATCTTATTTTTTTATTTATTAATTCATTTATTTATTTTTGTTTACCAGGTAGTACACTGATCAATATTGGCAAATTTCAGGCTCACACAGTGGAAATACAAAATATTTCACAAACAAAAATACAGAAATGTAATCAATAACAGAATAGTTCAGCCTAATTACATAGAAAATACTGTGCATATACATTCTAGTGAACAAACACACTGCAATGTATAATCAAGCAGAGCGTCATGTACAATATATACATTAGTTTCCAAAGTGGGTCAATTTCCAGTTAACCTTGAGAGAAAAGATACATTGAAAGAAGATAGATTAGGTGATATGTCCTATGTTGAAGCAGGAGCATTTGGCTTGTATGAAGTGCTTTTTGAGTTGCTTTTAAATTTGGCATAAGTGTTGATTTCCTTAATGTCACTGGTGAGAGCCTGCCAAAGAGAAGGTGCCTGAGAGGAGTAAGCAGGTTCAGTGCTGTAGAGTTTGGTTCTAGTGGTATTGAGAGTTGGTGTGTCTTGTGAATACTATATCAGGTTGCATTAGGAGGTATTTTTATGAAGGGGCATTAAATGTGTAGAGTTGAAGTTGTTTGTAGAGTTGGGTTCATAAAAGTAGGTTAGATCTTTGTTTCATGAGTAGCCATTTGGCTTGTTCTAGGGTGATACAGTAATAATCATAGAGAGGTAAGTTTCTAATGAATTGGAAGATGATATTAGAGATAGTCTGGAGTGTGGCAATGTCTTTCTTGTAGGCATGAGTAAAAAAATTGGAAGCCCATATTTAAGCTGAGAAAGGAGAATGTATTTGCCAGTAGCTGATCTGGTTGGATGAGATAGAAATTGAGAGATCTTTTTGGCTGAGAAGACGAGAAAGTTTATTTTGGCTCTCACTTTATCTATGTGGAAATGGAAGTTTAGTGACAGATCAAACCATAGCCCTAGGTATTTGAAAGTGGAGGTTATCTCTATGGAATGGTTGTGTGAGTGAAAGATAGTTAAAAAGTTAGATGCTTGGTGAAAGTTCTATGGAGTACCAAAAAACATAGTTTTGATTCTAATGGGGTTGAGAAGTAGTTTATAGTTTATGAGCCATTGGTGGAGCTTACATTTTTCTGACTGCATTTGGCACTGAATGTTGGTATGAGAGTGACATAATCAGTAAATGACCATGTCATCAGCACAGAGGATAACTTTGAGATGGGGACGTTACAAGGAAGTGTGTCAATGAATATGAAAAACAGGTGGGGGGGGCAGGAATGGATCCTTGTACTACACCACTGGTAGTAGGTGCAGATCCTGATTGGGAAGCTCCTATTTTAACTCTGAAGCGTCTGTCATTGAGGACATTTTTAAACCAGGGAGTGGAGGCTGGACTGATAATAATTTCAAGTAATTTGTTTTGTATAAGATATTGGTCAATGTAGTCAAATATATTTGTCAGTTCTATCAGTTAGGGCACCTGTAAGGAGGCCTCTGTTCTTATAAACTTAGAATATTGCTAGAACAATGGATTTTGCTTTTGCGTGTATTTTCTTAAGGATATAAAGTCTGAAATTCAAATTCATGTTATTATTTAGTGACTTAAATCCTCAGTGATTTGCCAGAAAACCACACATTTTATGAAGGACAGACAAAAAAATGTGAGGCAAAAATTTGGGCTCTGCAAAAATCTGGACAGTTGAGAGGTATGCATATTTGTATTCAGGGAAAAATAGTACCAGCACAGTGGTGTAACTGCTCTCATAAATAAGTTATTGCTGTCCTGCACTTTTTTCACTTAGAAAATTATAGTAAAGTTTTTACATAGTCTTGGATATTTTTCTTCCAGAACAATTTCATATAGTCATTAAGGTTCTAGACCATATTCATTTATATGAAGATGTTACCCCCAAAAATAAGTGGTACAGCTCTCTCATTTATAATACACTGATGAAGGCATATGCATCTAGGTGAGGAATCTGACAAGCAATGAAGGTGGGAATTAATTTTCTGAAACAGCTTAGAGTTTGAACAAATAAACATACCACAGAAATTTATAGTGGGAAAAAAGTACTGCTATGGCACTATCTATCTATACATTTAATAACATGCAATAGTTTTTTTTTTTGATAACATATCACAGGACAACATTGCCTCTCCCTAAGCTACTTTAAAATAGCGTGCTGCTATTCTTTTCTGTATAATGCTACTTCATGTTCTCTGTTTTGTATTTTTTGTTAGGTGTGTGGTTCCAGTATGGGGTTTTGATGAATAGATCTTTCCTCTTGGATTTGTGAATTATTCACATACTAGCAGACTGAGATTTCTGCCTCTCAGAATATGTTTCTCCATTCTGGGGTTCTCCCATTCGATTCTCGGCTTGGGAGTGCCTTCTGTGTGGAGTCTGCATGTCCTCCCCGCAGTTGGGTAGCGTTTAGAAAGACATGCGTGCGTAAATGGGCATGCCTTCATTGAAGGTTGGGCGTCGAGCTGGCACCTCAGCATTTCATAAAAATCTACTGCCAATCATTAGCGGACTGGAGTTCCGCTATGGCAACCCCTTACCGGGAAAAGCCGAAAGACAAACAACAACAACATTCTGGTCCTACACTATGGTGTCTTCTGCTCAGACTCTCTATATCCTTCTTGTTTTTGCATAAGCTTTTGTTTGGTACTAGTTTCTCTCAGTTACCACAGATATGCAGTAAGGTAAATTATATTACCCCAAACTGACCTCAGTTGTGTGTGTGTGTGTGTGTCTGTGTCTGTGAGCACACTTGCAGTTGCATGCTCATATGTATTAATATCTGTGCATGTTTGCATGTCCATAGATATCACTGCTGCTCTTAGCAATGTGCAGGATGTTACCTGTATCTAAGTTTTGGTTGCACTACGATGAAAATGCTGCCTAAGTCAAGTATGCACTGCAGGTGCATAAGTAGGTGTAAGTGATAGTGCTCTGGGAAATGTGTGCATAATTGCATGCAAAATGAACCACATTATGAACCACATTATAAAAATGCCTAAATTTACAGTCAGTAAATATGTTAAACAGCTTGATTGTACAGTGTTATATAAGGATAAATCATGCAGAAAAGTCATTATCATGGATGTGTGTGCTGGCAGCCCTGGAAGCTACCACGACTCTCATATCTGGCATGCCTCACAGCTGTATCCGGTATTTGTCAGGGGGGACATCCCACAAGGCCACCTTGTGGGGGATGCTGGCTATGCACTGGAGCTGTGGATGATGACCCCCATCAGAAATGCACACACACCAATGCAAGAATGCCATAATGAGGCACATGCACAAACCAGAATCATCATAGAGTGTGTGTTCGGGATGTTGAAATCACGGTTCTGGTGCTTGGACACATCTGGTGGAGCCTTGCAGTAATCCCCAGGCACATGTGCCCACATCTTCATAGTATATGCCATGCTACATAATATGATCCTGCGGAAACAGCTGCAGCAGGGTCAAACTGGGGGAGGGCCTCACAGCCCACCGCAATTGCCAAGGCCAACACAGGCACAGAAGGATCCAGACCACGGACACACTGTGCCAGCCCCAGTAGGCAGATGGAGGCATGCGCAAAATGTCTATGCCTTGGCAAAGAGGGAATGTATAGCACATACCTTGACAGTGTAGGCTCCCACAGACTAACACCCCTCTCCACCTGCACACACAGTACAATGAATGGCACACAAACACGACCACCCGTAAATTGTGATGTATAGGTGGCCCACTGTGGAATCCTACATAGGCAGCCCTCAAACATTGTACACGCAAGAGCCAATGGAACACGGAAATGTCAACACCTGAACAGTAGATGCGCCTATCAGCATCTGTCGGTGCTGTGTGTATAGGTTCTCAGGTACATCGGTAGGTACATGCCCGATTGTCAGAGGCAAAACACCAAACAGAGCAAACAGTGACTCCCGTCGCCACAACATCAAGTAAACAACTGTCGCTTACTGGAGCAGAGGCAATCGCGGGAGCACATGTGTGTAAGCACTGTCCTACACACACTCAGCATGGATTCCCCACTGCATTACTGAGGGGCTCCACAAAATGTAATCATGAATGTTGTGTCAAGGCAGGGGATGTACCCATGACAGGTATTCATCACCCCAGCATGCTGCATCCACGGTCGTATGAAGGTGTAGCACATTATCAGGTGTAGCTAATTGTGATATACATACCCAATGCCAGAGTACAGCCAGTAAACCTCACATGAATATGCCATTAACTGGACTCATCAATTAGTAAACTAACGGAGTTATCCATGTGAGTGTAGTGTGGAGTAACTTCTGTAGTGTACTTCACATACAAAATGACATAATATGTGTACAACCTCCAGATGTCCAAGTGGTATATGCAATGACTGTCGCACATGTTCCCGGTCCCACGTCCCGCAAGGGATGTAACGTAATCTCAACGGCACGAGTAATGCATTCCAGATGCAGGTCATCAGAATATGTGTAGCACACATTAGCAGGAATAAGTGTTGCCCACAGCTGGTAAACGATGTTTAAATACGACTATACAGATATGCGCGAAACAGGGCTAAGCTTCACTGACCATGGTCAATGATGTACAGAACAGGTGAAACCAGCATTAGTCACCCCTGAACAAGTAGTGCCTGCTCTGAAGGGTAAAACGACCACTGCCAGGAGTGGAACAGGCAATCATGTATACAATCACCCAACACTATTGTTAGCCAAGATGTACGTACGGTAGGGTTGCCACATTTCAAATGACCAATGTGGGACATACACCAGATGTCTGCAGGCCGACACATACACCCGGCCAGTACGAAAACCAGAACATCAGTGTTTTGCATAGATAAAATGCTTATTATAGTAATGGTCGCAGGTACGTGTTCCGTGTCCTGTAACATGTAGGTGGGTCAGAGACAGAATAAGTGTTTTATGTAACTATTACATAAACTATAGGGAATATGTTTGTCCCAAAGTCGCAGGACATTTGCTATGTTCACAAATATTTCGCAGGACACAACTGCACAAAGAGGGACTGTCCCTCACAAAGTGGGACGGGAGGTAATCTTAACCTATGGCAGGGGTGTAATGTGACAGGTACAGACACAAACATGCGTAGTCCAGGAAACACAGTATACACTGACAAACACACAATGAAAGGTGTAGCATGCCTGTCACCACCCCTGTCCGAAATATGTATATATAAATATATATATATATATATATATATATATATATATATATATATAACATATATAATACAGATAGAAAGGGCGATAGTGTGATATATGTCAATATATAAGGAGTCACTGACATCTGCAAATATATAGATAGGTCAACGATATTCAAAACACCTTGGAGGTACAAATAAATAGGATACCGCCAACTATGGAACGTGTCACACACCAACACGTGTAACCAGGAGGTGGGAAGACTGAAAGAACACAGTACTGGAACAGTAGAACCGCGAGCAATATGATGATAGTAAGGACATGTAATCACTGCTGCCGGCGGTGCAGTCTACGTAGGTACCGTGTACAGCTGTGGTTGTGAGTGATGTAGCCTGTGTATGTGTGTGTTGAGGGTGCCATGTGTGTTTCCGTGTGACTGTAATGTGTGTGTGTGTGTGTGTGTGTGTGTGTGTGTGTGTGTGTGTGTGTGTGTGTGTGTGTGTGTGTGTGTGTGTGTGTGTGTGTGTCCGCATCATGTGTCTGTAGGTGACAACTCGGAGGTAGATGATTATGGTAGGTGCGGGTATAGCTAGCTGTAGTCATGCGGTAAACACCTGTCCCACATTGGGAGGGACAGCCCCTCCCTGGGCAGGTGTGTCCTGACATGAAACATTACAAAGGGCAACTGTCCGAGAGTGTAGGACATTAGTATGTCCCAAATATTATGCAATAGTTGCAGGAAATACTCATGCCTGTATGTAAGAAACGGAAATGTTACATGCAAACTGATAAGTAGGCAAGGTCCAAGAACAATTGGTATGTAATGAGGATAAAAGTATGTGCTATCCTGTGTACTGACCATGGCTATATGTCAGCCTGTAAACACCACTGTGTGACCCACAAATGTCCAACTATGGCCATATGAAAAGGTAGCAAGCCATGCCACAGAGGGTCTGACACCAACACCACTGCAATGACTGCAAATATCTGGGACAGGCATACACGGGATAGCGGTCATTTAGAAATATCCCTGCACATATCGCCGTACATCCAGAGGTATGAAAGTATCAACCTCACCTGCATACCATATAGAGCCCAATTAACAACGGCCCAAAGTAAATTCCCGTAACAGAAGTCTACTAAGTGATAACACTGTAATTAGGGAAGGGGCCCACACACACACACATATATATATATATATATATATATATATATATATATATATATATATGGACTATGTAGAAATGCAAGCCCCACAAAACTGTATATGCTAAGTACACCCGCCTACATCCCCCACACTGGAAACAATAGCAATACAGACTGTAATCACAGCACAAACATCCACATAGTCAATTACATCTGCTGAACCGTTAACATACCTTGTGAGAGATACATTTAAAGGCACCATGCAAAATTGTATCTGTCTTATAACGGTACAAACGGCGATGTTGTAGGTGATTGCAATCGTCCATTATCAGATGGGTGGGATGACAGGTACAGTCACAGGTAGTACCACATACTCAAGCCATCACACACAATCCACGGGGGACATGACTCCAAAATACACTTGGCTCTTCACATAGCAGTTGCAATTACACACAACAAAACACAATACAGGCTGTCTCCCCGAAGGCAGGGCAAATGGCCAACGACCAAGTGAAGAAATCAATTATACCCCACTGTTGCCGCGTAATTGGTGAATGAAGTAGCTGCACAGCTGAAGTGCGCGTAATTAGTCACACCGGAATACCAATTGGCGGCAGTAAACCACATGTTGCAGGTATCGACGTATATAAGGATGACTTGCCAGATATGCAAACTGTATGCTCATGCCGTACAACAGTTTAAAGAGTGATACAGAAGAGTGAGATAGAGACGAAATACTGGAACGATATCAAGGTATGTAGAACACTAACTGTATGTATAGTATGTTCCGTATTAAGTTATGTTAGTGTATGCATAGCCTGGTTTGCAGTAATTAAAAGTGTCCGCCATGCATAAAGTGGGAAATGGTATTTATGTAGTGATGTCTTGCTGATCGTACTTACGCTTGTAGAAGTTGTGCGTCCAGCAGTGGGCCACAAGGTAAACAGCACAGACACCACGAGGGATGCAACATGTCGGCTTTAAACAGAACAATGTCATATGACCTGCCGTCAGTGGCAGGGTATGTCCAACAAGTACATGCCATAGCAGGGGATAGTATATGTGGATATACTGTAACAGTACGCATGTGTATGGGCATATAACATCAATGACATGTCTAAGGTGGTCCCGCTGTGCAAGTATGCTTTGAATTATGGGATACCATGTAACATATGTGTAATGTATAGTACAGTAGATTGATATGTCAGATATGCTACACAGGAGAACAGGCATATGATGCATACCAAAGGTATCGTATAGTGATGTAAGTAGTATGTAATTAATTTATGTATAAACAGTTATGATGAAATAAATAATGTAATCCACTCTGTGCATTTGCAAAGGATGCAAACATTACTCCCATACTAGAATAGCAGAAGAGATGTGACAGACAAAGAAGAACATGATTGGCGTGTACAATAACAGGATACATATGGCCTGTAGTCACGGGACATTGTAATAGCATGACAGCTAATCTAAATGGAAGGGCTATTCCAGTAACCATGCACAGAGGACATGTAATAGCTCCACAGGTTCATAGTGGGGTACCATGCAGTCTGGCAAGTCTATGTGTAACAACAACTACAGTGTGCACACCAATGGCACCTCTCTAGGGTAGTGTCCTGTGAACAGAAGAGCCATGTGTAACCTGCATCTCTGCACAGTACAGCCGCTGCAGTGATCCCTGGTGTACATGTATCCACCATCCACCAAGTGAGGTATCACACGAACACTCCTACTGACTGTCCATGTGTGATGTACATAGGAATCTTGTCCCAAAGCATGGTGAGTGTCCGGTCTGGGAATGCAACACCCAAGCAGACAATCCAAAAGGAAAAACCTCTTTAATGACAAAACACAGCAGAGCTTTCGGACATAATCCTTCTTCAATACTACAAACTTATAAAATTTCTTTCATCTTATATACAGGCCCAAAGTAGTCATGTGGTTAGCAGCCCAAAAATCACATGACCATAAGTATCACTCAATAAGGCAAAGTTAAAACAACACAGATAGCAATGATTCTATAGAACATAACAAAAATTTAAATAATTTAAAATTCAGCTTGCTAATATGATTAATAATTAAAGTTACACATAAAATTCATATTATAAAATTCATATTGTAGAAACAATATACATAATTATAAATTCAATCTACTGAGCTTAACCAAAATTGGTTTAAGGCTCAGCATACTGTTCAAGCCAGGAGAACGTTCACCAGCAAACCTTAAAATCCACTCATATTCTTTAATTTCTAAGAAGTTATTTATATCACCACCTCTTGGGGAGGGGAAAACAATGTCAATAACCCTGAATTTAAAAACATGATCTTGTCCACAATCTAACATATGCTTATATAAAGCATTTGTTTTGACACATCTTCTAATTTCAGACTTATGCTCTGTAATCCTCTCTTTCAACCTCACAGTGGTTTTGCCTACATAAAAGATTTGCATAACACACAGGTAGCCAAATACACTATATGTGTTGTGTGACAAGTAGCTGAAACATAAAATTTAAAAGTTTTCCCTGTTACTGGATGAACAAAAAGGTCACTCCCTGTGTCAAAATATCTCCACAGCATGAACAATTGTGGCATTTACATGTACCATACTTAGAGGAAAGCGTTTTCACAATGTTGGTAGAAAATCCTTATAACATAATGAATTTTTAAAGTTCTCATGTTCCTATAGGCAAAAAGGTCTATCACCCAATAAGGCCTTTAGTTCATTTGAAGCCATTAGTATCAACCAGTTCTTAAATATTATTTGCTTTATGGATGGTGTTGTAAGACTATATGCAGTTACATATCTAGTCACGTCCATACGCACATTACTATTCATAGGTAAGGCATCTGACTCCAGTGGGTCAGATAGGAAGGTAGGAGCAAACTTAGTCTTCCTCTCCTGCATCACCTTATCTTTCTCCACAGAGAGTAGGACATTATCATATCCACTAGCAGAAAAATCCGCTAACATATCCTTTAATTGTAACTCAAAACAGCAGTCATCAGTGTTAAGCCTACTCAACCTTCCTAACTGGGACCTCACAATACCTTTAAAGATGTGTGGTGCATGCATGCTATGAAAGTGGGTGTATCTACCAGCACACATATCCTTTCTATGTGACTTAGTATTCATATGTCCATCCTTAAATATAACTTCTACATCCAAAAACACAATTTCATTTCTTGGAACAGCTCATTTTAAACTTTAGAAAGGAAGAAGCTCTATTCAAATAGTCCAAAAACATATTCAATATATCCAAGCTGCCCTTCCAAAGTAGGAAACAATCGTCTACAAAACATTGGAAAAATCTAATATGTTGTCTATAAGGGTTTAGATCACTCAAAATATGCTTACTTTCCCACTGGTAGAGCACTAGGTTAGCATAGGTGTTGGCTATGGAAGTACCCATAGCCACACCAGTGAGCTGAAGGTACGTAAGTTCATTAAAGAGGAAAACATTATTCTTTAAAACCACATCTAGAAGGCTACACCACGTTTCTATTTTACCATAATCAGGATTTGGACATGAAGTCAAAAAATCTCTCAAAAGGTCAATCCCATCATTATTCGGTATGACCGTGAAAAGAGAGACAATGTCCAGAGTTACCAAATAATACTCATTATTCATCATTTGTTCCTTCTCAGTGTCATAGCTTACTCGTAACTTCTGTAAAAAATCAAATGTGTCACGTAGAACTGAATCACAATTATTCAAAAAAGGTTGTAACTGACCATGTAAATAAACTGACAGGGGTTCGGTCACCCAACCTGCTCCTGACTACTTTGGGCCTGTATATAAGATGAAAGAAATTTTATAAGTTTGTAGTATTGAAGAAGGATTATGTCCGAAAGCTCTGCTGTGTTTTGTTATTAAAGTGGTTTTTCCTTTTGGATTGTCTGCTTGCAGTACTTTGGCACTTTTGATAATGCAACACCCAAGCACATCCCACACACTGTCGCATGTGTGCACATATCCATGAGCATCATGCTCACAGTGGCTATTGTGTATGTCACGTATACGGAGTATATCCATTAACATATTTGCAGACATGGGCCCTGTCTTTGCAGCAGAGGTCACCCCTGAGTATGTAGTCCACAAATGTGTACAGACGTGGTGTCTGTACTTCAGCCACAAACATTAACTGTCGTAGCGCAATAAACGTCATGGCGTTTTAATGTTGAGTGATGTAAAGCTGTAGCTGTTGTGTAAGGTACACCCTAAGTGGGGTGTTGTACCCATGGATGTGTGTATAAGTCTGGTGTTCAGAGGTACAATGGGTGCCTATGTACCAGCTACACACCCAGTACAGACAAGTGTGGACATGTAGAAGGATATCCACACCACAGTGGCAATGTGGTAATCACAGGAGTGTGTGCAACATACATGTGTAGTAAGAACATGTACAATGCGACATGTATGTAGGGGACTAACACCTATGTGATAACCAGTGGGTGGATGATGTACTGCAAAGGTGATGTTCATACCAAGTGTCATGCAGGTTGAGGCCATGATGTTCATATCAGGTATCCGTCACAGTGACACCCATATGGATTGGGTCTGTATCAGCTGGAGGATCAACAACAGTGTTTGGTATGCAGTGGTCTGTAAAGCTAGGCAGGGAAGTCCCCTCAGTGGTAGCCTGTACCTCAGGGAAGCATATACCGAACATGAGGGCCCCATGACTGAGGACTGTGATATGCCAAGTGTAACTGGAATGCAGTATGTGATATGGTATGCCACCCTCAGTGTGTGTGTCCAGTCCATTAGCCACTTTGCATAACATCCTGAGACATATGTTTTGATGTGCAGTTGTATGTGTATGTTGTCAATACCAGAATGGAGAACGGTGCTGTAAGGCAGTGAGAGGATAATGTAGGCTGTGTGGACCCCCGTGCCATCATCAACTACTCTGGCAACTGTATGAAAGGTGTTCAACAGATGTAGGAGGCATGCTGTGGCTCCAACAGGACAAACCCAGCTGGCATCAAAGGACCGGAGAACAACAAAGACTCAGCGAATGATGTCCATGATGATGTGCCCTATAGCCATGCAGAACAGTCCAGTGAGGTGTGTAGGACAATATTCCCAGTCGTGCACTGTGGCGCCACCTGTGTGGAGTGTAACTGTCGCTGTGTGCCAGTCAGGGGCCACAATGTCTGGTACAAGGCTATTACTGAATATGGTATCCCAGTGGGGAGACATGTTGTTCAGAGGTCTGTGGACATCATAGCCTGGGATTTTGTAGGGTGACAAGGGACCAGTGTCCTAGGACATATAGAGTGCAGGTCAGTACTGTGTAGGTGTGACCGCAGGTACACCACAATGTTCCTGCAAGGAATGTGGCCCCGTAGGGAGTGAGAGGGTGTAATGTTAGCATTGAAGCCATCAGACAGCATGTTGCCAACATCACCTGTTACTGTCATGTTCCAGAGTGACGGTTGTATGTGTGGGCAGATGTGGGTATTGCATACGACTACTGACATACCACCATAATGCCTTGTGGTACATCTCGGAATGTGTCGCAGTAATGTGTACGTAGCTAGTTATGGAGTATGTGATGAAGGATCCCGTGGCCCTACCAAGGCTGACCAGTGAGTCACCCCACCCATGGGAATGTACACCACTGTGCAACAGCCCCCACCTGTTGTAAAGTATGTCCATGGAGCCGCACTCCCCAGAGTGGCATCTGTTTTCTGGTGTGTACCATCATGGCTCTGTGTGGAATAGCATGATCCATATTGTCATGTACATGCTAATGAAGTGCACTGGGGTATGTCTCAGCAATTGTATGTGCATTGTCCACCTGCACGTGTGTCATGACGTCAAGTACCGCTGTCATACGACATCTGTAGTAGGTGTTGTAGTACTCATCTACTGTGTATGCCGTGAAGTGTGTGGTGCCGGTATGTGGCTAACAAAGGTGAGTAGCATATGTTCGGACTCCACCAATGAGGGGATAACCCCAGGTGTGGAACAGCAGTCACATGTTGTTAGTGTCCATGTCAAGGATACTGTTGGTCTTCGAGGTGGTGTTTATGTGTCGAACCAGCCGAGCGGAGGTTATGACTCACGGACAGCATACGCCTAATGTGTCGGTACATGTGCGGCTATCACAGTTAAGTGTGGGTTACTGTCAGTCTCACATCAGTAGCAGCAGTATGAGCCCAACTGTCCAGTACACCATGAAATGAGGTCTGGTAACCTTGGGGTATGTTGAATCCGCAGCTGGTAATACTGTGAATAGCAGTCCTAGACACAGTTAGTTGCACGTGGAGCACCTGTGATGTATTGTGCGAAGTAACCAGCCGGGATGTGTGTACAACATAGTTGAATATGTGGACACCTCAGACGTGGGTGTGCCAGTCCAGGTACGTGCCTGAGAGGTACGGTCTGTCTATAACCAGTCATTGAAGGTGTGCTCTGCAGAGCCAAGAGGCAGGTCCCAGTCACTGCAGAGATATTGTAGTGGTGCAGTATCAGGTGTGCCTTGCCTGCGTGCATCACAGAGGATGATGTCAAGCATTGTGTTACATGACCACATGTTTCGCTAGCCAGTTCCCGTTCTGGTGGTGACTGTTATTGGACACTGTGCAAGACAGGCAGTATAAAAGCAGCAAGAGTCCAACATGTGATCCGTACTCCGAGGGCTGACAGGTGCAGGTCAACTGTGCCACAGCATCATGTTGTTTGACCAGGTCTGTCAAAGTGGACATATACCAGATGCCTGTGGAATGACAGCAGAAGCATGGACAACTGTTGGGAGTGACACAGTCACTCGTTGTACAGTGGTAACAGGTCTGGATGACCACAAAATGCTCCCCAGGGCTTGGACCACACCATCAGGGCTACAACACTGGTGGGCTATTGCATGTCCCTGCGCACGTAGTCTGTGCCCTGAGATGCAACTTCAGTCACACAAACATGGAAAATGACAATCACATCGTACCTGCTGAGTTGTGGCATGTGTGCATAGGTTATGTTGCAGAACCAGTTACCTGACAGCAGGATGTAAGTGACTATCACCTTGTGTAGCCTGCTGAGTGGAACAGCAGTGTGACCGCCGACAGTCACCTATGGCAGGTGTGTTGTGTATGTTATGACACCCTATTGGCTGTATGTGATGGGCACACGTGTCTGTGGGCTACAGGTTGGTGGGGTTGTGTTTGGTAATGTGGGCTGCCATTGGTGACCACACAGAGTATGGAGGGGTACTGTACAAGGTGTCTCCGTATGTGTGGCCTGTGGTGGGGATCATGTGGGACTATGTGATGAGTGGGGTGTGTTGCGAATGTTGCACATCCCCACATGACTGTCAGGTGCAGTCAGGGTTGGTGACAGTATAACCCCCAGCAGGGCTGCATATGTGCATCCCCCACAGGCTGTACTGTTGTATGTTAGGAGGTGTGCATTGACTGTGTACATGAGAATAGTTCTATTGCCACATGTACAACATAGTCATCATAGTGACAGGCAATAGCACTGGTACGTGCCAGTTGGACATGCCTGTATATAAGTGGTACGTGCCAGGTGGACACACCGTATAAACCACCATGTCCCATGAGATATGTGAGTGATGTGTGTATGACAGCTGTTGTACTGTAAGCAAGCTGGAAATGTATGGGCAGACAGTGTACCTGTGAGGACTGGTGTGAAATGGGTGCTAAACTAAGCAGTATCTCATAACGTGCCAAGAAGCTCTGAACAAGTGCCGTGCATGCCCATACAATACAGATAGGGTGTTGGATAATATCAACACACATGCGTTGACAACAGTCATGATTGGTGGCACCGCATCAGAACACTGCTGGGTATGGTCTGCAAGTCCATGAACCATTATCAATGTAGATGTTAGCAGTACAGATGTACAAGGCAGTATGGATGTTTGACTACAAATGCCTTTGTATGTCACACGAGTGTTCTACTAGTGGCCTGTTGACAGACTCACAACTACTAAAGGTGCTACAGGGACATGTGCATATCACACGGTGTCAGCGACAGTAAACCAGGGTTAATGTGTTGTACACCACCCACATTGTAGCCCATACCACACATACAAATGTCAGCCATCTGTGTATGTGAGGATGTGAATGGCCATGACCTATGGACAATAGTTGTCACAGTGTTGTGAACAACATACAGAATGTGCTGTGTGTGTGACGTGTGTGACATATGTGCACATTCTGCTGGATGATATCAGCAATGACACTACTAGGGGAATACCCCTGTACCCATTAAGTAACACCTAGGCTGTGCTCAACATTATGGACACTGTGTTAGGGATGGTGTTGTGCAGTACACCTCCCTGAGCTGGAGACGTCTCCCTGGCCCTTTAGGTAGTCATCTGAGGTACCCATGACATGACAGGGTGCTATCCATGAGCACAGAGATCATTGGACAGGCATACACAGCACCTGTGTGACCAATATTGGAACACATATCACCCTCCAGGGGTAGGGCCCATACATCGATGGCCGATACCAGCCTCCACAATACTCACCTCCAGTATGCAGCAAGCTATCCACCTTGTGTACAGACATATGCCACACTATGCTGTTGGACATGCTACATGTCCATAGTCTGATCTGAAAGACATATGTCATGGACAACCACCGTCCTATGACTAGGATGGTCACATGCTGGACAGATCCCTGTGCCATACCTGTGACATACTCCCGCCATACCATGCAGCCCTGTCCATATAGCTGCACATATCATCCCTGTCATACATGGTGTGATGGCCGTATGGTAGATGTAGTATCAACTATCTGGATCAGTAATGTGTCACTGATGCCCTTCGCTGTGGCGTAATGGGTGTCGGATACAGCTAGTAAACCCAGCCCGTACATGCTATAGCTGACAACCTTACCTGCAAATGACGTCCGACTAGCCATTGTCCCATGTCTATCACATGTGCAACAGAGGCAATCTGTGGCAGTATGTTGAACAGCTGTACAGTGCAGTGTAGATGTCTTTGGCAAAACAGATGCATGTACAGGTTTCCATGCATACTTTGTGCATTGTCACTGCCCAAGTCCATTAAGGCTGTGTCTGTGCTGATATGTGACATAAACACAGCATCAAGGTCAACAGCATTACCGTGAATACATCCAGGCATGTGCAGATAGGTAAGAACACCAGTGCAGGCAAACAGACATGCCCACATGAAGACAGACGTCACATGCAGTAGGAACACTAATGAGGTGACACACATATATGGGGATGATATCCAATGCATAATGGGTGTTACATGTGTGTGACACATACATGCCAGTCGTGTTAGTGTCATGTTGATTTGCAAAGATAACTTTGCAGATGTACTAGAAATGCATGTGCAGCAGTATCACTGTACATGTCTGTAAATGTGACCTGTCACCTTCATCATGTCTTACAGATAATGCCTCGTACACGCCTTCCAGCATACAGCTGACAGGAGGATGATGTCCTAATCCCGTAACTCCATGAGAACTATGAGGTGTTATTTATCCATGTGCCACAGCATGCACAGCAGCGGGACAACCTGTGGCAGGATCTACGCAGGAGGGTCAACGAAGTGAGTGGCCACAACCGCACCTACCAGCAGGTGCGCAGACACTGCATGGACTTGATATGTCATGCAAAACAGCATGCCACTGCAATCGCCAGGGAACAAGATGGAACAGGTGGTGAGCCACCAACCCAGCCTCCACTCACACACACACACAGAGGAGCTACTGGCCAGTCTGGGAACACCCTCAGAACAGCTCCCACAAACACTAGCTGCCATCGTGGAGGTGGGTGTCTCCCAACCAATGAGCCTGGAGTTGCCTGGTAAGTCAGTACTGAACATATGGCCAGTATATCCCACGTACGTGCATGTGTCAGTTTACATCATGTAATGTAACAGCATATGCAAGGTATGTGGACACACATGCTGCATGCTACATTATGCTACCCTGTGTATACACCATACCTCTGAACTGTACAGGTATTTGCAGGATGTCCAGATGTCTGCCTCATATTGTCGGTGTGTTCCCCTTAATATCTGTCCCTTTCTGGCAAATAGCTGAGGAATGGATTCATTAAATGATGGCATACATTTGTGTTTACGACTGCACATTCCGTGTAAAAACCATGTGTATGCAAACCTATTAGTCTAGCAAATTTCTAAGTTTGTAAGTGCAATATGTCACAGTTGTCCCTATTTGTCCCCCATCATAGTAGGCTTTGTCCACATTTATTGTTCTAAGAGATTGAGAGGTATGGTATGCACACATGTGCTTACTATATGCTATTGTACAGGCGAATGTGTTAACTTGCACTGTGCACCCTGTGGCTGTCATACAGTCATGGATAATGTTCAGACTGCTGTGTCACCTTATACAGGTACCTCTGGAGTGCCGCAGAGACAAGAGTCCATTGCAGGTGAGACTGTCATCGGTATCAGGCATGTCAAAGCATAGATCTATTCGCCATGTGGCCAGTTAATACATGGATATACAGGTCGCATCACCCATCATCCACACAGGCCACCCATGTGCAATATATACAAATGAAATGACACACAGACATGACACCACAGTATTTGTCATTGCTATATGTGTGTCCAGCTGTGCATACAACGGTGGAGGTGTTCTACAGTGGAGGCATATGTACTATACAGTGGAACAAAACATGTGGTACACACAACAGTACCGCACAGTGAGCAGTAATATGGGCAGAGCACAGGTGTCACCATTGTGTTATATGCCCCAGCAATGGGTTCACACATTGTGATGTTCCATCCGACATGTCTCAGACACGTAGCGTTTTGGTTGCAATATTGTCACACTTTCCCTTAACCCATACCCTACATACCACACATACACCTGTTGTCTGCATAGCCCTGTGGATGGTGACATATCCAACATCTATGGGTGTATGTCATATGGGACAACACAGACATGTGTGATAGATGGCCATCACATACATGACCAACACATGTGCACACATGGCCATGGGGGATGGCCGGAGACAGATAGCCATACAGTATATGGGATGTGGATACACCCTGTCCCACTTTGTCCACACATGGTCCAATTACAGCCATACTAGACCGATTGTACAGGTGATGTGGTATGCTGCACATCTTAAATGCCTGTGCACAGCTAGTGGAGGTGTCAGTAATGTCTACCTCATAAGATGTGTTGAACATGACGTCTGTGTCATAGCATGACAGTAGTCACCTTTACAGATTCCACTGACAGTGACACCAGGCCACAGATACTGCACTTTTCCCTTGCTGCCATAGGACATCACTGTTAGCTGTGCACATTGTGTGCGTGGTACATCAATGTCATGTGTGAAATGGTGACATGACAGGTCCGCTATGTGTGGACATGGTTGCCAGGCAGCTAACACTCTGTAGTCATCGTGCAGGGGTGTCATCTGTATGTCCTCCAGTGACCTGTCACATGACACAGCATGGTTTGGTGTGGTGTGTATACACCTCAGCATCGTGGGTCACAATCTACAGGTATGTCATGGGTATGCATGCAGTTCTGGATATGCAATGCGTACATATCATGCACTGTTTAGCAATATAGACGCCTCATGATGCCATGCAATGGCACAGTGTCTGTACTTCATACTGTACAGCAATGTAGATGGCTCACAGTCCCCTACCATGCCCATGCACATTTGCTCAACTTGCATTCTATCTGTAGGGCATATGGACAACACTGCAATGTGATACCCAGTACAACGCTGTACATGTGCCAGGACACCATTGTGTCAGGAATGCATGCATGTTAATGCACACGTCAGCAGATTACATGTCAGGGTCATGTCAGCGATATGTACTGTTATCCTGTTCTGGTCCACATGGTGTATCACGGGGATGCATGCATACTACCATGATTGTGTGAATTGCATGGATAATGATATGACACCTGCCTGCTGTAGTGCGCATTCCAGGGAGTATGCTTACAAACACTAGGGATGTCTGAGCTGCATGCTGTCAGCTGTATCACAAGCATGCTGCATGCCATCTGTCATATCACATGCAAGGTGTGTCAGTGTGTGTGTGTCAGTGTGTGTGTGTGTGTGTGTGTGTGTGTGTGTGTGTGTGTGTGTGTGTGTGTGTGTGTGTGTGTGTGTGTGTGTGTGTGTGTGTGTGTGTGTGTGTGTGTGTGTGTGTGTGTGTGTGTGTGTGTGTGTGTGTGTGTGTGTGTGTGTGTGTGTGTGTGTGTGTGTGTGTGTGTCTATTGTAAGTTAGAGTCTGTCTTTGCATTCACAGGTGATGTAGGTGTGTTACCCTCCTGTGGTCCATCTGATAGTGTCCCCACAGATGCTAGCAGTGATGATCATATGCATGAGGTACAGGCAGGGATGTCAGGGGCTGAATCTGTACCGACGTTTGCCATCCCAGCTATGTCCCCCTCTTCCCCACACACAGTTCAGCTGCCAACGCATACCGCATCACCAGTGGCCATAGAGGAAGGACAGTCAGCGTCTGTTAACATTGAACAGGAACGTGTGGTGGCTACAGAAGGTGTGTCTCTACACCCTGGTGGCAGTGTACTGACTGCTGATGTGCCACAAAGGCATGTGGATGGTGCTGCTTGTAGGAAGACCTCTGGCAGACATGCACCTGCAAGACATAGAGCAGCAGCTGGAATCACCAGACGCATGTTCCAGACTGTAATGGCAGCACAGGCACATGCCGAACGGCAGAACAGAGAAGGGCAAAGGCTGCATAGGGCTGCTAGCTGTACCCTAAACAACAACATCCAGGTATTGGCAGGTGCTCAACAGCAGATTGCTGATGTTCTGGACAGGTGATTGGGTGACATGGTCAGAATCCTTGACCGTGGCATGACAATCCACGAGCGTGAGCTGTCTGTGCTGGAACATGTGGTAAGGGTGAGGTGTAGGCCACGTGGATGTAGGCCAGCTACACCACCTAGTGCAGGTCAATGTGAGCGTGCCACCTCACATGGCCACTCCCATAGTGCCGGTAGCAGTAGCAGTGCAGCTGGTGCTGCGCTGTCCACACCAGGACACAGCAGGCCATGTGGACGTGGCCCTGGACATTCTGGGCGGGGACACAGTTCCAGTGGCCATATGTCGTTGGACAGTAGCCATTCTGTACCTCCGCCTGGTAGTGCCCGTGCAACCCCTGGCAGACACAGGACACGTGGCCGTGGTCGGTCACAGTGAGCTGTACAACCTGGTCTGTATAATCTGGAGCTGTCGATAACACCCTTGTGTAGGCTTCATAAATGACAGAACTGTGTGCACACATACACGCATACAGCAAACACAACTGTAAGGCTCCACAAAGCCCACATGCATACGGAACAGACATGTCCAATCAAATCACCGGCCCTTACCCACACACATGATATCATCCATTGGTGCAGCCTATGCCCCTGGCAAACAGTATCACCCTGTGCATATGATGAAGCCTCTGCTGCATCCCTTTCATCCACACCATTGGTGCAGGGATATGCTCAAATGGTCTGATGCACAGGGTGAACACAATAGTGAGAGGTGTATCTAACATTACTTGTGTATGCATAGTGAGGGATGTGTGTGTTGCCTTGGTTGTGTGTGAATACTGAGAGATGTGTATGTGACATTGGTTGCGTACTGTCGACATGCACCAGTCATGCCATGTAGTCCGGGTGCAGCATGCATTGTGATATTTTCACAGTATGTGTCTCGGTTACAACAGTAAAAGCATGTTGGTAATGATGCCCTGGTTCCCTCCTATGGTGTACTGGCATGTGCCTACAGGTAGCAGTGTTTGCAGTCCCCCATGTGTAACTGTGGAGTTCTCAAGGCACGTATGGCAATATCAGCATGCTAAATGTACCCTCAACCTGACTGTTGGAAAGTCTAACATGACACAGATGTCCGCACATATACTGCACCTGAAGCATGTGGTCAGTTGAACAGGCTACGGCGGACAGAGACATGACATACATACCAGGAAACGTTACAGGTATGTTGACATGGTGCAGGGGTTGTACACAGCGGTCTGGCCAATGATGACGTTAGAGGGCACTTGATAGCATGAGGCCACACTGTGTAGCAGTAATACCCTGTCACATTACAGGAACATGGCCACATTCACGGGGTCTACACCACTATAACGCACACCCCATAGTGTTGAGGTGTGGACCCTTGCCTATGTGGTCATCACCCTCGCAGTACTTTGCACCCACACGATGTGACACAGAGAAGGGACATGCACAGGAAGCCAGTACGGCTGGGATCAATGGCATCAACAGGGTATTAGACTGCATCACCATGAGGGGTTAGTCACCATGAGGGGTTAGTGATCCTGTTTTCACTGTATGGTAGCATACACCCTCACACCAAGCACCAGACAGCCATACATACATACATACATACACACACACACACACACACACACACACACACACACACACACACACACACACTGTGGTGACCAGAAATGTGTATATGGATAGCCGGTGTGTGATGCACCACACCTGCCGACATCATGCTTTCCACACTGCAGTATGTACAGATCTCTACAACAGTGGACAGGGATGTGTAAAAACTGGGACTTAATCCCCACCATATGTGGCACATGTGGTCACACAAGCGGACACACATGGCTGTGCTGGGAATGATACACCTGCCATATGATGAGACGTTTGATAGACATGCAGCGGTATTGTCCGCATTATGTGTACCAACGCTATGTTTGGAAATTGTGCTGCTATATGCACATGGGAGGATGTAAGTGTTACAGGTGTCATGTGACATACAGTTGGTAACACCTGACCGCTGTTTATGTATTATGTCATCACCGTCAAGTAACAGTGACATAGCATACTGTTTGCACATGGCATGGTAGGATGGAGTGTGAAACACCTGTGAGCCATCCCTGGCACACATACATCTACACAGGTGGATCACCACTTTATGTACACACATCCCTCCATACGTGATGTACAACCAACCGTACTGTCTGCATGTCACCATATACAGGTGTCAATGATGGGACTGCATGTTGTAGTTAGGTGCAGCTGTGTTACGGACATCGGCCACTGTACATGCATGGTTGCTGCATGCACAGTACAGATTGTACATGTTTGTTGGTCCTACATGTGTCTCCTGTAGCCATGTTTGTATGCATTGCTATTGGTGGACATGTGTAATGACATACATAACACATGGACTGTGGTATGATATCACAGGTGTCATGGGCGAATAGTACAGGGGAATGTGTCCTCGGTCAACATTGCTACCTCCTGTACTCTGAGTATTCAACAGACATGGACCCACCTTTCATTTGTGTGCATATGATTGCTTATGCCACTGTTCTGCACGGGGAACAGCAAAGGCTATGCGATGTACATATGTGTTGTGTGTGTGGTCCATGCACACATCCACTGCAATCACATGTATGACATATCCAAACATGTGTGTTCGTTGGTGTACAGCAACACTCATCTGTCACAGCTGTGTAAGACCCGGGACCCCTGGTATGTCTTGAGCAGACCTGGTCATGTATAGTGGTATCATTGCAATGCATAATACCTGTTGGAACCCTGTCAGTACATGTGTACTCTGCACGGTTGCTGTAGACCTCTGTACAGTCCACTGGTCATGTGTCACATGGTGTTGTGGTAATGTATGGCTGTGTATTGCTGCACCAATGACATGGTGATGTCTTGAGGGCTACAGTGTGGACTGAGGTGTGTACGTCTGTGATCTGCACCTGTGGCAGCTGTGATGGCAGCTGCATGTGTGTGACTGCCCTGTGTGTGGGGACAGTTATACCTTACTGTGCCCTTCCGTGTTTAGACTCCATCTGCATGCAAGACGGCCCACCCTGTGTGTGGGGACAGTTATACCTTACTGTGCCCTTCCGTGTTTAGACTCCATCTGCATGCAATTTGGCCCATTGCAACTGCTATGTGTGTGAGCATGCCCAGTATGCTATTGTGTAGAAGGACACACAGGACAGTCCAAACTGAGTCCTTGCGTGTTGAGAGTCCATCTGCATGCAAGATGGCCCTTTGCAACTGCTAAGTGTGTGAGCATGCCCAGTACACCTTTGTGTAGATCAACACACAGTACAGTCCAAAAGGACGTGTATTACTAAGCGTGTGGCCATGGCCAGTGACACCTTGTGTTGGTGATGTCCCTCTGTGCATGGGCATGGCCGTTGACATCCTGTATAGCCATGGTGGCTATCAAGGAAACAGATGTCCATTTTCAACGTCACGATGGATGCCTACTGAGTACACACTGTTCGACTATCTTGAAGGGTGTACTGTCTGTGGCACATCCCGTGTCTATATATTGTTGTTGTAGTGCTCCATAAATCTTTAGTTGCCCCAATCACACAACTGACGTGTGTTTGTCTATGTCTACCGTGGGACAGTAATATGTCTGTATGCTTTCAGACTGATCACTCTCTATACAATCCCTGTCGGCGTCCTTGTCTTTGTGAATGATGACACGTGCCTAGAAGTATGCCTCTGGGACCGCTGTGTTCAGTAATATCGATAGCGTGTTCTGTAACTGCATCATGCTGTAGTGTGATAGGGTAGTTAGGTGTATGTTCGAATCCCAGCCCTGCCAAGTGTGTGTGTGTGTGTGTGTGTGTGTGTGTGTGTGTGTGTGTGTGTGTGTGTGTGTGTGTGTGTGTGTGCGCATGCTCCCATCCGCCTGGGGACTCAGTCATGCTTTTAGATGCCTCACACCACAGATATTTCCTACCGGCATCTTTGCCTTTGCGGATGATGACACGCGCCTAGAAGTATGCCTCTGGGACTGCTGTGTTTAGTAATCTTGGTAGCGCGTTCTGTAAATGCGTCATGCTGTAGTGTGATAGGGTAGTTAGGTGCATGTTCGACTCCCAGCTCTGCCAAGTGTGTGTGTGTGTGTGTGTGTGTGTGTGTGTGTGTGTGTGTGTGTGTGTGTGTGTGTGTGTGTGTGTGTGTGTGTGTGTGTGTGTGTGTGCGCATGCTCCCATCCACCTGGGGACTCAGTCATGCTTTTAGACGCCTCACACCACAGATATTTCCTACCAGCGTCTTTGCCTTTGTGGATGATGACACGCACCTAGAAGTATGCCTCTGGGACTGCTGTGTTTAGTAATCTCAGTAGCGCGTTCTGTAAATGCGTCATGCTGTAGTGTGATAGGGTAGTTAGGTGTATGTTTGACTCCCAGCCCTGCCAAGTGTGTGTGTGTGTGTGTGTGTGTGTGTGTGTGTGTGTGTGTGTGTGTGTGTGTGTGTGCGTGCGCATGCTCCCGGCCGCCTGGGGACTCAGTCATGCTTTTAGACGCCTCACACCACAGATATTTCCTACCGGTGTCTTTGCCTTTGCAGATGATGACACGTGCCTAGACGTATGCCTCTGGGATCGCTGTGTTCAGTAATCTCGGTAGTGCGTTCTGTTAATGCGTTATGCTGTAATGTGATAGGGTAGTTAAGTGTATGTTCAACTCCCAGCCCTGCCAAGTGTGTGTGTTTCCAGCTGCATGACCACAGTACATTGCTTTTACAGTATTTACTCTCCATAACATCTGTGTGGTGTCTTTGCCTTTGAGGCTGCTGTCTGCAAGCTAGACATATGCCTGTGTGAATGCTATGATCTACTAATCACGGTAGCGCATTCTGTAACTGCGTAATGCTGTTGTGTGGTACAGTGGTTACATTTGTGTTCTGCTCCCAATCCTGCCACGTGTGTTGTGGGTGTGTGTGTGTGTGTGTGTGTGTGTGTGTGTGTGTGTGTGTGTGTGTGTTTGTGTGTGTGTGTATCTATCTACATATATATATATTGCATATAGATATGTATGTTGAGATTATCACTCTTGAATGTGCTGCATTGTCTGTACGTGATCACCTTGGATGTATGTACATCTGCTATGGCTCTTTGATAGTGAACATACTGTGTGCTGTAGTGATCGTGGGTTATACTTGTGTAGTGACCAGTTATTGTGTTGCTGGCTATTACAAGGGGCATTGGAAACAATGTTAGTACAGCACCTTTGAATGGTCGTATGCACATCTCGGCAACAGTCAGCAGTGGTTATTACTTTGGAGGGTGAGTATGGCTCATATCCGTATGTAGTAACTGACAATTCTATGCAACTCAGGTTAACATTACTGACTCACATTTATCCACAGGTTGTGGTACAGATCCCAGGACTGTATGTGTATACATTGACAGGTGCAGGACTGGGTTAGTGTTGGATGCATTGAGGGGTGTCCATGGCCAGTAATGGTGATCTCTACAGCCTGGCAAGTACGGCCTGTGACTGTCCCACAACCTCCTGAATATGGCTGACACATGCTGTAGCTGTGTATATGCAGACACACACACTTACCACAAACAGCTAGGGCTATCAGATACACAAACTCATTGCATCACCATTGGGCAATGCAATAACCGTTGTCCCTCACACACATACACCTACATGTAAATTGGATGGCTCAATGACAGCTCTGGAAATGTAACACCACACCCTGTGCATATGATGTCACCTGTGCCAAGACCTGTCGTGTGTAACATTGATGCAGGATCAGACTGACCTGGTGCTGATGCACACAGTGGCTTTATTCCACTGTATTCATGTTAGAATGCTGTTAACACAAAGTGTGATACTTCCATGTGTATATCAGCAGGTATGATGCATTGCAGCTATGACTATCACTGTAGCATAGTTTACAGCACTGTTAATTCTGATTATGTATTCTCCATCCATGTGCCATTTCATTGATGTGTGTAGTATTGGCAGCATGTGTGTCTGATTGTGCAGTACATGTGTGATGTGTGTAGTACACATGTATACATGCTTACAAATGTGTACACTGGCATACATGACATTACACTGGCTTCACCATTCGTACACTAGTTTACTCGTTCTTCAACACGTGCACATGGGCTGACACGCGCGCACACATGCTTACTAGGGCTTACTGGCATGCACGGGCGCGGGCACACTGTGGGCAGGTTTGCAGGTAACATCGGTGGTATCCATGGCGTACACCGTCAGTCTCCTGACTTTCCTAGGATAGCTCATAACACGCCTCTTCCACTGAGTACTGACAGCAAACATGTGACACTGCTCCGGTAAGATTACAGTGTTTTATACATACACACTCATGTTGTCACCTATCTTCTACTCTAATAGTCCCCTTATCCTACACTACATGTAGAGGCTTGGCCCATATTGCATGACATGTTGTGATTCACTATCCTCAGCCTCACTTGCATCAGATTGCCTACAAATGCTTTGTTACATCCCTGACAGAGTGCTTCCACACATAACAACCAGTACGCAGTAGCCATGTTGTCTCCAGCTTGCCATTCATCTGCATGGCATACTAACATGTAACTAAACCTACATTTTGTATGTATATTATACATATTTGACTTGTTTTGAAGCGCAGCACGTTCTCGTGGCGCTGCGCTACGCTTCCACACCGGAGATCGGGGGAGGACAACTACAGTTTTATTGATATCTAATGGACAATAATGCCACTGACCTTAGATTTGGACATTGGCATGCCTCTTCGACTGTATTCATATGGTATTTGCAGCTGTCATTGCTCCGTTTGGCAATGTGCAGAACGTTAGTCACCTTAACATCCAGGTACATTTCTGCACATAACTCTGCTCTTGCACAGACAGCTTACTGTTTCATCTATCGCATATTTACATCATTTGCATAGCTTTCACATACAAATGGGGTATGTTGCAAATCCCAACATTGTCCATGCAACGTTCGAGTTACGGGCGGTCTTACACGCCCCTACAGGAGTTTGCTGAATAGCTTGGCAGACATCTTTCCTTGCTGTACTCTCACTCTACTCGTACACGCCAGAGGCTTCATGTATCATGGCCTAGGCTTTGCTGTGTGCTATGTCTATTTGTGGTGTATGCATGGCTGTGGGTATGTCCCACTGTCATCATTTGTAAAGGTGACTGCCCTATAGGTACGTCATGTAGACTGCTGTGTCATTTGACGTCAGCACATACCTGCGGCCAATACTGAACTTCCTACTGCAGCGCTTGTCATACCTTCTGAGTTATCTTGCAGTCGATAATGCTGTTTCCTCAGACATGTATCTGTTTCTGATCATACCTCTCAACCTCCTAGAGCACAAGATCTGGACAAAGCCTAAAATGATGGGGGGACACATAGGGGAAGATTTTAAATATTGCTCTTACAAACGTAGATAGTTGACAGAATAATAGGTTTTGCATTAGTATGACTTTTCTGAAGGATTTGGAGTCTTAAACTCAAATGTTTGTCATTATTTAATGACTTCAGTTCTCAGGCATTTGCCAGCAATGTACAGATTGTAAGAGGAACACACCAAACATATGAGGCAAAAATCTGCACATTCTGCGAAAATCTGTACAGTTGCGAGGTATGTTTCTGATACAGGATATCAAGTTTCTTACCACCAATACACACAATATTTGTCGGCATCACAGGCCAGATGCCATTACATTCCTATTGCAGGACACACCCACCCAGAGGGTTGTATTCCTCACAAAGACCAAAAGGTGCTTATCCACACTACTTATTCTATCATGTACCTTATGTGTACGCCGGTATTTGCGCTTTCCGTCAGTGGCAGAGCTCACGTACGAGTATGGGGGACTGGACACTGTATCGGTGACACTGCATGACACCCTGAGCGACACATTTCTTTTGGGTCTATTAACCTTCTACATTGACTTTCACAGGGCATACGTTGTCATTCACATTTGTCGAAGTACATGCTTATGACTTGTACATGTTTTGTCATTTGTCCTGACGTCTTTCTTCTCACCTGTCCACCTAGTATCACTAGTTCTGTTCATTTATTTAGGATGGATTACCTTCATACCTCTCACCTGTACACATTATGGGTAAACGCCCCAAGGTTTGACCTATGATTTTGTTACATTTGTCATAATAATGTGCCTTTCTGGTTAATTACTGGCAAGGCATGATGGACTGTGAGATTAGATAATAATGACTGACATTTCTATTTCATGATTACTAACCCTCATAACATTCGTACTCCTGACTACGCCATTATTCTATCAACGTTCTGACTTTGTCAGGGATATATTTAATATAGTCCCTATTTGTATTTCATGTACTATGCCTTAGTCCAGCTGTCTTATTCTGAAAGTTTGGAAGGTATGGTTACCATCTTGGTCGTACGCATGTCCATCCATGATAATCGCATACATGACACTGATATAGGTCCCTATGTCTTCCCCCAATGGTTTACACAATATCCAGTAGATGGGTTGAACCTTTTTGGAGAATGTAGGCGTGTGCTATACCCACATAGGTATATTGATCACTCCCATGGGGCGGACCTAATAAATCTGTGCCAACCAACACCTAGGCCCATTTCTACATACCCATGGTTCCCATACCGGACATCTCTCCACAGTACCCATTAGACATGTTTAATGTGAGCGATAATAAAGTGTGAAGACACTTCTAAGCACTCCCCACTCTCCGGATATCAGGTTGTACGTCATACATTCTATCGACCCATGTGTTATTACCCTTGCACCTGCTACTGTTGCATGTACAGCTATATCATAGTTGCAGCTGTGACCTCCTTTGCATTGATGATGGTTCGCACTTTGTACGGGATCAATTTTTGGGGTCCTGCAAAGGACACTTATATTCATGTTAAAAGTGTAGAACTTGCAGGCCTGTCACACTGGTACTTTCCGGGCAATGGTTTGGAAAGCAGCAGTGTATTCACCTTTCATGCATGTCTGTCTGTCTATCCATAATAGCTATACAGTGACCTATTTGTGTACATGTGTTATATCTACAGGGACATATGTTTGTTGTGTATATATCTATTAATGTATCGTGTGTGTATAGATATATATATGTAGATATATATATACACATGTCCATATATGTCTGTACATTCCTCATTTCATAATTAGCTTTGATTTAAGTCTGTGGATATATGTGTATACACAGATATATATATCCATATCATACCTTTCAACTGTACAGATTTACGCTGACTGTACAGCTGTTTGCCTCTTATCTTTGGTCCATTTTTCATAACCTTGTGTCTATCTGGCAATTTAGTGGCATATCATTAAAGACTGACGTTGGACAATAATGGCAAGCATTTCAGGTTACGACTTCATACCCTTCAGAGAATCCATGCTAGTGACACACCTGCTATTCTATCCACTTTCTATGTTTGTTAGGGCAATATCTGGGGATTGTCCCTATTTGTACCAGTTGTTTTCATAGCTTTGTCCAGTTTCATACTTTATGGGATTAACAGGTATGAGCCATGTATATATAATGTGGAGAAAACAGCATTCATTTGCTATGCTGTGTGCGGATTACACAGGTGCACTTGCATATCCTTATTGTGGGTTACATATGTTTAATAAATATTTGTGCTAACGTGGCCTTTCATAATTCTGACCATCACAGTTACATATCTGTATTCCGGTTTACGGACTGATGCGAAACACACTTTCACCTTTACATATTTAAATGTGTGTACAGCACGAACGCATTCATTACACTTTAAAGTTATATGTACAGTGGTTGTAGGTCAACCGGGACTGCATTCACATTGGCCAGATGCCGGAACCACTATTCTATTGATGTTCTGCCTCATTGATATGCATACCCATAGTACTTAGCTACATCAACATACGCCTCACCACTTCACTTAAAACACAGGCATCCATTCTCCTGCTGGGAAAAATGCGGTACTACATATTACACATTCCCTATTGCCTACTGCTGTGGACCCCAGCTGCATTGTTAATCACTCCAAGGATATGCAGAACACCAAGGCATATAGTCCTGGCACATACAGGTCTTTGATTGACAGGGTGTTCATGTAGTGATCTGGGTTTAGGCTTGTCCACCTGGTGAACGGAACTTCCCTGGCTGAGTTCAAATGTCAGACGAAGCATATGGATGGGGAGTTTCTCCCTATTATGAATTTTCACCTATGTTTATAGACACAGGTGTTTGGGCACCTGTCAGCAGCTTAATCTGTTGGCAATACATATTATGGGTGGGGTTGTTACAGTCCATACTCCACGGTGAGGGGTGTTCCCATTCACATTTGACTATTACCTGTATTCAGTCATACGGGGATTATTGGTTTGGACATGAAGTGACTACAGGTATGCAGTTGTACATTACACAAATGTGAAGGGTTGTTACTGTAAATATGTATGGACCATACCTCTCAACCTCTTAGAGCAACAAATCTGCGCGAAACCTACCTGATGGGGGGACAAATAGGGACACATTTTAACTATTGCTCTTACAAGCTTAGAACATTGTTCGAATACTAGGTTTTGCATTAGCATGACTTTTCTGAAGGATGTGTAGTCTTAAACTCAAAATATTTCTCATTATTTAGTGACATCAATCCTCAGCTATTTACTAGACAGGTGCAGATTGTCGGAGGCACACAACAACAATATGAGGCAAAACTCTGGTCATTCTGCGAATATCTGGACAGTTGAGTGGTATGGTACGGACCTCTGTAATACGCTGTTGCGTTCTGGCACAGCAGTAGCTCATCGTTAAAGACTGAAGTTGGAACGTGCTGTCGGACAGTTGGGTTTCAGACTTCATACTCTGGACATTAATGCCAATGTGCAAACTGTTATTCTATCATATGTCTATGTTTCTAAGAGCTATCTTTACAAATTGTCCCTGCTTTTGGACCTTTGTCTCACTTGTATTCACAGCTCTGTCCAGATATCTTGCTCACACAGGTTAACAGGTATGGTTGGTCATGCCTGCACACAGTAAGTGTCCCTCACACTTGATCAGGGTTATCCTGTTTACATCAGTGTTTTCCTCACCCTTATGCCGTTTGCCACTATGCGAATGTGTGCAATATATTCTCCCGCCTATTCGTTTCGGGACACGTGCGTCACGGGAAGATGTTTTATCCTGGGTAGTAGGTTATGCATGACCACTTAGGGCTGGACAGTGTCATGGACCTCTGCTGCACATTCTGACTTGTGTCCAGATATCTACAGGATTGGACATCATGTCATCATACCCATTCTACTATTTACACAGGTTAGTTATCCCATGAGGGATATCCAAACAGTTGGTCATGGCCAAAACAAGGCAAAAGATTTTTGTGGCTTTACGAAAATGTGCAGGGGGTTTTACATGCAGGGGATACATGGTTTGCAATCCTGACACTGCCTAGGGTGACAATACCTACTACATATGCATAGGAGTCACTATATGTAGCTGTGTCTGCAACGAACCAGTACGCCAAGTACGGCTGGATTTGGTGGACGTTCTGGTACGGGGGCGGGTTGTGTTATGTGGAGGGTATGCTGGGTAGGCCATTATGCATCCAGGTGTGTTGCATTTGTCATGGCCAGTTCCATCAGGACCAATCTGTGGGTATGTGATGGTGACATATCTATACATTTGTATCGCACATTTCGATATTCATATGTTTGTGGGATTGTGTTCTACACTATGGCCTGTCTGCTTGTCTTGCAGCTGTTTCTACATGTGTTTGTATTTCTTTCCACTTCACCCACTGCCCTCTCGTACACCTCCGGTTCACCTTTTCTGCATATGACACAGTATCACCTTTGAGGATTTTACCATTACCCATCCACCCCTCACATGCAAATTCCTCACACCCCATAGATCACTACTTTGGTTGTTGGCCCATGACACGGCCAGAGTAACACATTGACTACCCTACATGTGTCAGGTACCTTTATGGTTGTGTGGACTACCCTGCCATGTTTGCTTTCCACATGCCATACCTCATGCACATAGGTACACGCCCATACTTCACTTTCATTACTTGGTTGGTATACCCGGGTACTACCCATTCGACTGTGTCACATACAAGTTCGGCTTATACCGCTGACTTCCGGATTTTGCCAGCCTGTTGTACTCGTTGGTAGGATGGCACCTTTTCCTATGTCCAAGCTATTCCTTACACACATCCGACTGTTGTGGACAATGCCTCCCCACAGTCGACGGTAGTGTTTCCACCTTTTCAATTGGCCACAGTGTGACATTTGCGGTGAACACAGCACATTTTACAGACCGATACATACCCATGGTCAGTTCAGCAGATAGAATGTACAATTTTTCCCTATATCTAAGCTTATTCTTGTAGCATTTCCGTGGCTTATTCTGTTTCTTATGACATTTATGTAATATATGTACAGAGAAAAACTGTTTAATGCAACTATTACATGACATCTAAGGTATAATTATGTTCTATAATCTCTGGACATTTGCCATTTTTACAAGTTTGTGTAAGGACACATCTGCCCACAGAGGGACTGTTGCTTGCAAAATGGGACAGGTGGAAATCTTAGTTGACGGTACAGATCATAGTGTTCCTTTTGGCCTACATGTGTCCTTATTGTTGTAGCTGTTTATATGTACCTTCTGTTTCGTTTACATGCATATTCTATTTCCTATCACATTTGGTATGTGAAATACGGACATACCTTTTCTATGTGACTATTACATGCCTTGTGGGCTATGATTCGGACATACGGTCACTACATATATCTACATTTCTCCTCGTGTATTTGGTTATGGACACATCTGCCCAGCTATGTACCCTCCCTCACATTATGGGTCAGCTGGTGACCCTCTCTATTGGGCTGGACGTACCTACTGGTGGCGCGCTAACATATGATACGTTTCACTTCCACATGGTATAGCTATCAACAATACGTTGGACTACAGGCACACGGTTTTCAATGTCATTTGTTCGAGGGATAGGGACCCATTATTCCCTACCGTGCATTTCTGTTTGCTTCTTCATTTTCTGTTCGCAGGGACTATCTTGCATGCTTTGCATACATTTCAGTATCCACGGACACTGATAGGCGCAATTACTATTGCAGGTGGAATATAATATTCAGCAGTTTAGATTACTCATTGACAGCCGACATTGACACGCCTCCGTGCGCAACTTCGATATGCCCCATGCACTTGCGCATGTTTCCTATGCATGTGGCTGTGGCGGCTGCGCGCCTTCATTAATATGCATATGGTGCGACTACTCCATATATACACCGCACGGCCGGCACCGAGCTTCATGAATCCTGGGGACAGTTTAAATAACCCTCCATTAAATCATGTAAACCAAAAGGAAAGCACATCACTAAAACAATTCTTTAGAAACACCACCATCTTGTGGTTCAAAGACTGAACTACAACTAAATACACACTCAATACATTCTTAAAAGTACCTGGCTACCATATAGTATGGTAGAACAGAAATCACATGAAATTGAAATACAACCATAAAAACCATCACATATAAACACTTAAGAGCAAGAATGTTACCTGTCTAATGCCTTCAATTTTAATAAGCACCGTACTGAGCATGTATCATTCAACCCAGGAAAGCAATAAGCATTTAATCGAACTTGCCACTTAAGTTCACAGCATTCCAGGTACTTTTATGAATGTATTGTTTGTGTATTTAGTTGTAGTTTAATCTTTCAACCACAAGATGGTGTTGTCTCTAAAATATCGTTTTTGTGATGTAATTTCCTTTTTGAGTCACATGATTTAAAGGAGGGTTATTTAAACTGTGTTTTTTATTTTGCTCTTGTTGTCTGAAGAAGTCTGTTTTAATAAATATGGACGGAAGCGCTTACATCATTTAAAATTTAGTGCCTGATTCTTGATTTACTCTTTCTGCTTTTCCTTAGTACTTGTATTGCTAGTTTTTGTGGTGTTTTTTATCTACTGGTATTTATTTATTTATTTAATGCTTGCTTACCAGGGTAGATGATAATTTACCAATTTCAAGCATAGCCCAGGTGACTACATCATAATAGTATTAAGGAATACAAATAGAAGACTTAGAAAAAATACAGAGTCAGTCAGCATGATTTTAAACAAGCAATGGTTTGAGCACAAGTAAACAAACACATATGCACAGTGGCACACACAGGCTGACATAAAATGCTAAGTGTTCTAGTTTACAGTAACATATGCTGGAGTCTATATACAGCCCTAAGCAGTATGTTGCCGGTATGTATTTATACATTGTACAGTGGTGCCAGTTAAAACTTCTTGACTGAGGATAGCCAATGATAGTCTGAAGAAATTACATGGTACAGAGCCGTCCTCATCCCAAACAACTCAACTACTACAACAAACATAAGCAGACAAATGAAGCACAGTCAGCATTTTGTTTTGCACACCTGATATCAGAGCAGTACTTTGAATGGAAAACTATACACTCTACCTGCAAGACACATATATCTGCAGCTATTTGAATTTTAGAAACTATAGTCATGGTATTGCATAACATCAAAATGGTTATGCCAGTATAAACCCTTTCATATTTAAATAATTTATGAACTACATGGGTAAATGAGGTGGCCAACCATTAATAGCTATGACCTGTGCTTGTGCAAAAGAAAAAAAAAAACAAAAACAAATTCCCAATATTGTCTGATGCATAAACAAAATGGTTTTCTAAAGCAAAATCTTGCATTAATAATTATCTTCATAATCTGTATGAAGTGAATGTTATTGGTATTATTTCTCTATGAATAATAATAATAATAATACTATTATCATCATCATCATTCTCCATTTCTATCCAGCTATTCATTTCTGGTGGTGAATTCACTAATTATTGGAATGAAGGAATTTCATTCTCTATGTTGTTCCAGTCAGTCTGAAATACATGCGCTGTATCTTAAACAAATACTGAAAAAATGAGCACAGTAAGTAATTCTCAAAGAATTTATACATTCTTATATATCATGAAAATTAATATAAATTCCTAAAACATATCCCTTGCTTCATTCTTAGTCTGTTTCTTGGCTTAAGTGTCTTCTGTCTGGAATCTGCATATCAACCTTGTGTCTGTGTGACTTTTTTTTGTCAGTTGATCCACTTACCTCCCACATCTCAAAAATATGGTGTAGTTGAATTAACAATCCTGCAAATTGTTCTACAGGTGTGCAGACTATGCCTTTGTCAGACTGTGTGTGCACTGTCGTAGATTGCTATCATATCTTGGATAAACTATTGCTGAATAAAGCAGGTATCTGGAGATTTTTTAATTGTTTGTTAACCAGTTAAGCCCATTGGACACAAGTATCCTTATTTAGAGGTTACCCAGGTAAACTGGTTGAGTGAGTTCCTTGAAGTCATGATATGTCAAAGAAGTGGAAGAAATCAAACCATGTTGTCTGGATTACCAGAAGGACTTCATCAACAATGCAGAGCCTTGATTTTGTTTGTGCTGTCTACCACACAGAATGAATGAATGAATGAATGAATGAATGAATGAAACACAAACACATAATCAGTTTGATACAAGGAAGATAACTTCTTTATGCCAGTCCTCATGGATCACACTTTTAAACATATATTCTTGCCTAGTGGATTTTACTTGATTAATTAAAAAAGCAAATTCCTGTTTAAGACATAATAATCAAAATTAATTTGTCTTATAGTGTGTTACTCTTTAAATAAAATATTCCATAAATGAAGGATGAACAACAAGAACATCTAGTTCTTGGAACACATTTGTCACGATTATGTCACCTGAAATGTAACTAATATGCTCTGAAAGCAAGCATATACTATGTATTGACTGAGACAGTAGTCCATGCAAAAAATGATACTGCAAAGCAGCATAGCAGTGGCATGGACCAGCTTTATACCCCATACCCCACAAAACTGGTGCCTTATTCAATCTCTGTAGTCATAAATATTGTTGCCATATTTAATTGTATGTATAATGTGATCAACAACTGGTTAGGTCAGTTTCAAAGACATAGCTGTGTTTATGAAACTAAAATAGAAGATCAGATTATTTCAGTTACACAGGAAATTCAGCAGAAACAGACAAAAAGAAAACAAAGGTGAAAAAAAAAAAAAAGAAAACAAAAACAAAGGGAACAGTCTGAACTATCACACCTTTAACGTAGAACCTGAATCCTACAGAACAGAGACAACCCTCAGTTTATGAAAAAACATTTATTTTACTAGTATTGTCACTATCCAACAGCAGCATTTTAATTTTTGCTATTACTTCTGCAGACATTAAATTTGGAGTGTGACATTTTGCAGTGAACTCTAGTTTCTTAATAGGTATTTCTTTTAACATCGTACCCTAATACTTTAAACGTAGTCTGTGCTGCTCTGAATTTTTAAGGCTTATTTGATTTTTTGTCATCTTCCATTTGTTTGAATAACCTTGTGCTAGATGCTTAATTTTGTCTCTGCTATAAACTTGATCAAACTATTAAATACTACCTATATGTTTATATAGGATGTCTGCACATTTTTCTTCTGCATTATCCTACAGATCTCATGTTGACTAATAAAACATTCAAGGTTAGACACTGTCATAGTATATCAGTAGTTTATCTGTGTCCAAGAGGATAGAAGTAGCTGCAGGGAAGAAGATGATGAATGACAAGGCACAAGGAAAACTTTGCAATGATTAATGGGGTACAGCACAGCAAAAATGGACCAGCTGTACAGTGAGATAACTTAAACTATCAAGAGCAAATGATTGTCTGTGCTGTAGTAATTAACCTTCAGCTGCTGCTGAGGCCAGGGTAGCTGATTTCAGTGAATATTGCTATTATGAACAGTTCAGTGGCAAGGATGTTCCATGATTCCTTTTAAAGGACTGTGCAATTAGAAGAACAAAATTAAACCAACTATACCGAATGCCAAAAAAACAACCAATACCACAACATGATGATATGCAAAAGCAGAGAACATGTTCTAAAAATTCTATAAATAATTCCAAACCCATTATTTTAAAACAAAAGGAGGCAGAGTCATATATGTCAGGGAGATTAATAGCTTTCTGAGTAATCTTAGAAAATAAAACAGCTGTTTCACTAAATTCCAGTCATTTATATATGTGAAATTGAAAAGAAATAAAGTAATAAAAAAGCAATATTTGTTGAAGACCTTACTTTCCTTTCAAATAATGCCAAACATTGTAATTCAGTGTCTTTATTTTTATTCTTTCCCTTTTGATGTATTTGAGGAATCCTTCGTTCTACAAAGATGTAGCAAGCCTAGAAGGGTAGGGACTTTCATGACCTGGTTAGACAAACATAAATGTTGGCAGAGGAATTTACAGTAAACAATATAAACAGAATGTCAGACAATTGGTTGGAATAATTAAAAGACGTCAGGCCTCTGACTTTTTTTTATTAAAAGTCTCCTGGCTCTCTCCAGTTGAGCTACATGTTTCAACAGATACATAACAAAATCTGGCATTATATTCGATAATGGGGCAGATAAGAGATGAGTACAGGGAAAGAAATACTTCCTTTGTTTTGGATGGTATGTCCTTAATATTAGTTGGGCAAAACAGAAACATTTTCTAAATACAGTGGAGTCATAATTGTCAAAGGTCAAGGAGACATCCATAAGGATTGATAGACTTCCAACTGAAATATCATTCTTAAGATATGTGGCATCGAAGTGGTACAAAGAAGAATTATTTGTTTGCCAAAATGAATTGTGCTGTATATTTTATATTAAGTTTGAGCTTATTGTCTGTGCACTAGTTGTTTGCATAGTTCAGCTCATCCTGGAGTGTACCTTTATGTTATTGAGCCCTTAAGTAACAATCCATAGTTTTCAGACATCAGTAAAGTTGAGATATGTGATGTTGGCTTACAGTCTGGTGAAATAAATGTCAAGCAGAAGACGGTTAAGTACTGAGCATGTTTACTTTGAAG
>NC_056729.1:981994186-982026686 GCF_019279795.1 Protopterus annectens
TAGTAGTTAGCTGATCTGTTCCCATGCTGCTCCAATGCAAGAGCAGAGGCTTATATGAAAGTATTAGCTATAAATTGAAGTAATGTGAACTTTGTCTCAAGACAATGAAGGTAGGCTTTATCAGTATATGGGAGTGGACATAGGCACAGACAAGAGGGGCATAGGGGACTACTGTGTTGAAGCTAGTGCTCATAATTAGGGCAATAGAAATGCCTATGAATCCCATGCCCAACATTATTTGGACTTCTGGAGGAGGACAGCCATAAAGTCTCACACATAAGGAGGTACATAGTATGTTCTCCACAGGGCCCTAGTGTGGAGGATACGCCAGGCTATCTCTGCTGATGGGGTGATATTCTCTTTTCTATTATAAGCATGCAGAATGAAGGACACAGGAAGATGCAGAAACCACCTTCATGGCTACTTGGTTGACAGCTCCTCCTACCTGGTCTGTCCATTGTTTTAGGGATACCTGACATGGGTGGAACAGATAGACAGAAATCTTATTGGGTAAAGTGTAATGACTAAATAAGTAAAGCAGAACACTGTATAGCCAAAGCCAACAAATAAATAAATACATAAACGGTCCAGGCAACAGCAGGAAACAGCTAAATAAATAATTTAATAAAAGTTCACATAAGTGCTTTCACCCTGACTCGATGCAGGGTGAAAGCTCTTGTGTGAACTTTTATTAAATTATTTATTTAGCTGTTTCCTGCTGTTGCCTGGACCATTTATGTATTTATTTAAAGTTTAATGACTGGCAGACATGCGGGAAAAAGGTACAGAAAAAAGAAAGTTAAGAAAGGCTGCAAGTACAAATAGAAGAATTTTATTGTCCTTTGTAATCTCATCAATTCAGTAACCTAATATAATAATAGCACACACTTGTTAATCTGGTAGGCCCATTGGACAAACAGTTTCTTTTCATGGATGACCTGGGAGCAATGCCTAGTTTGCTGACTTGCTTAATGTCATACGCTGGGAAAAGTTAGGTTTGAGGAAATCAAACTCTATACCAAAAGATCTACAACCCACAGCCTTAATCTTCTGTGCAAACTGCTATACATTTGTGGCCACACCTTTGATATTTTAAACAACTACATTCTTGCATAGATGGGCATTAACAAAATATGTAAGATATGACCATCAACAATACCACATGGTGTGAACAGAGGCAGAGAAAAGAGACAGAAAGAGTCTTTTTAGTCTCAGCTAAATGGGCAGTGAAATAAATCATAAATTCTGAACCAAGTATAAGACAAAAAGTGAACACTATCAATTTTCTTATGAATGCTTCTGTTTCAAGCAATATCATAACTCATGCACTAAGATGAATAAACAAAATAAAAGTACTTAATATTTAAAAGTAAGTAACCCTGTATGAGGATGGTGGGAGGTAGAGATTTTACTCACCTGTAACTATTTCAATAAGGTAATTTTTTCCAGAAGATTTGTTGATGATTGATTTGTTTATAATTTGAAAAGGCATATAGGAAGAGACATTTTAAAATAATATGACTAGTTTTTTTTAAAGTTTATTTTCTGTGATATTAGACAGATGGTTAATTTTTAGATATTACTCTAGAGTGGGATAAAATTAACAAGTGTTTTGACAGTAAGATTTATCAGAAGAGTATTTTTTCAAAAGGGTATTTGCATTATAGAAGTAGTCATCCAAATTTTATGAAGAGAAATATTCCTAAGGGATAGTTTATTATAGCATCCAGGCTTATTACTAATGATTCTGAATTTAGTTCTGATGTGGAGCTTGGTCTACATATGTTTGCATAGTGGGGGTATAGTAGTCAGATTCAAATATCTAAAGAAGTGATTAGTAAGAGAAGTACACCATTTGTGCCCACATTATTCAAACCATTGATGGGAAATAACACTAATAATATTCACATTAAAGGGGACCCTGTATGTTTTTTGCATATGTTGGTTGATAACTATAAAATTTGGCAGATTGTAAGCAGCAATTGGAAAGTCATCATGGGGAACAGTGATTTAACTAGTGTATTAGGGACATAACTATTTTTGCTTAGGAGAAAAATATTAGTTTTAAAGAATGTTGCAGAATAATACCACTATTATCAATTGTCTTGCTAGGGCCAATGGTAATTACAAATGAGGGGGTTGTAATGTGTGTAGATTTATATTAGGAGGACCATACATTAGTTTTGATCAATTAAATTGAACCTTTGGCACTGATTATTGGTTCAAGTGTAGCTCATAAGGGGTTGTTTACTTTGGTAAAAGTTCGGATGTGAAGCTTTTTATATAGGAATGACTACTACGGCTTTACAAAACAGAATTAAACAGCATTCATATTCTATTAAAATAGGCAATTTTAATAATGATCTATTTAAAAAAAACTCTACAAAATACAGACAATAAACAAAGAGTTTTATGTTTTATAGTTGAACCAATTTATTTAGATTCAAAGGATAAGGATTTTAAGAGCAGTTTGGAAATTAAAGAGACTAAATGGCAATTAAAGCTTAGGGATGATTGTTTTCCTGGGTTGAATGACATATTTAATATAAAGTGGGTTTTTTTGTAAGATTAAAGGAAAAAACAGAATCATATAGAATTGATTTAGGTGTGTATAGGATATTTATTTATCTTTTATATGTTTATTAACTTTCTGTTTTTAATTAATCAATGGTCATGTGATCTGCTACCTATTATATATTGCAACATGTTGGATGTATTTGATGTACATTTTCTGATGAAGTCTTTGCATATGTGAGATGAAAGCAGATATTAAATTGGTTTATGCTAAACGTTTTTAGGTAGAGACTTTATTATTTTGTACAGCCTGTTAATGTTATTTTGTGGTTTTATTCTATTGTTGTCTTTATTACCACCTTATTGGGAAATCTATTTTGACTTCTTGTTGGATTGACTTGTTTAAGGCTTTCGCAATGTCTAACATCAATGGGGATGAGAACTTGGTTTTGTCTATACACTCTTTTTCCTGACAGTCACAGTTTGTCTGTAGAAAATTTACAGTCTGTTATGTTAGAGGTGCAGAAGTCCTTGGCTGATTTATTATTGCAGGTAGCAGAGCTTCAGGGTAACATGCTAGAAGTCTAAACCCCAAAATGCACTCACACGAGGCACTCCTTAAAATGGAGAACATCTACATCTGTGCAATGACAGAGACCTGGTTTAAAGCTCCAGAGAGCACCCCTGCATTACCAGGCTATAATTCATACCACACCTTTCAGCCACCTAACCCAGAACAAAGCACTAAAGGTGTAAAGGTGGAGGTGTGTCCATATTCATTAAGGATATCCACACCTCCAGGCTAGTTGCTCAGCATAATGCATCCGAGATTATCCAAGTGCAACTAACTCTGGGCAAGACCGCAATCCAAATTGTAGCTTTCTACAGACCCCTCACCATACCCCAGGATTCCCACTCCTCATTTCTAGATACACTGGAAGGTATTAGGGTATAACCCAACACCCTAATAATGGCTGATTCCAACTACCCACCATTAACTGGGAAAACTACTTATGTACCAACTCTTTTGCTCAATGTTTTCTGGAATTCATAAATTCCAGTGCCTTGGATCAACTTATTCACACCCCCACCAGGGGCAGCAATATAATAGACCTGGTCATTACCAACATGGGCAACTGTTGTTCCATACCAGAGGTCAATTCCTCGTTGGTCAGATCCGACCACAAGCTAATCACCCTAGACATCCACATCCCGCCCCCACCCCCAATTAGGGAAATCAGCGTAAAAAACTTCTCCAAAGCCAACTTCACACTTCTTAAGACAAAAGTGGCAAACTTCATGATACCCATGCAGATGGACAATAAAGGTACGACTGCTGAATCGTCCACAAATGCACTTTATAAGCACTTACATGAGTGCATGGATCATGCTATCCCTAATAGAGCCAAGATGCTATCCTCCAAAAAAAGGAAGCCAATCTGGTGGTCCTCTGCCATAAACAAACTCTACAACAGAAGAAAGAGACTGTTGCAAAAATGAGTAAATCCCATCACTGGAGGAACTCCGTGGTCAACCACAGTAAGAAGCTGAGATCCCTCATAAAATCCTCCAAAGCTAGTTACGAAAACAAAATTGCTACTGACTCTAAAGAGAACCACAAAGCATTCTATAGCTATGTCAAGAATCTCAATGGCAACACTCAGATCTGCTCTGAGTTACAGCAAAATGGCACTAAATATACAGAACCAACTGATATTGCCAGCATCCTTGCAGATAGGTTCAGTGCTAAGTTTACTCCCCTCTCACCCCCTAGAGGGCCCATTTTTATACTGGAAGAATGCAAAGTTCCTGTAATCACGGCTGCACAGGTAAAAAACACACTCTCTAAAGCCAAGAACACAGCATCCATGGGACTTGACAATATCCCAGGCTGCTTTCTACATGAACTACAGAATGAACAGGCATCCTCCTTAAGTACTATGTTTAATCATAGCCTCACCTAAGGCTTTGTGCCCACTGAATGGCGCACTGCAACGGTTATCCCACTCCACAATGGAGGAGCCAAGATGGACCCCGGGAACTACCGCCTCATTAGCTTGATGAGCCTGGTCTGCAAGGCCATGGAATGTATCATCATGGAACTCATAAACAAAAGCACTGGTAATCTCCACACTCTGGACCCTACCCAGTTCGGGTTTGTAAAAGGCAGATCATGTCTCCTAAAACTGATTAACTTCTTTGAAGCAGTCACCAAAGCCATAGATGAGGGTAAGGTGATTCACACAGCTTATCTAGATCTCGCCAAGGCTTTCAACACCATCCTCCACTCTGGAATTATAGATAAGCTTACTAAACTGCATATAAATCCCTATGTCACAAGATGGGTTGCCAACTGGCTCATGGACAGAACCCACAGTGTGAAAGTAGCAGACTCCAAATCTGACTTCAGACCAGTGACAAGTGGAGTACCACAGGGTTCAGTCCTGGGTCCTCTCCTATTTGTTATCTACTTCTCTGAAGTACAGGCTATCACAGAATGTCTTTGGCTAACAAAGTTTTCAGATGACTGTAAACTAGGAGCCATAATCGAATCTCCTAACAATGTGGACATACTACAAAAGGGCCTCACTGAGACAGAGGCCTGGTGTCAAAGCCATGGCCTGAAGCTCAATGGCAAAAAGTGTATTGTCATCCCCTTTGGTAAAAACTCTGCACCCATGAACTACCACATAAGTGGTAGTCTACTTAATACCAAAAGTGTGATGAGACCTTGGGACACAGGTGGACAGTAGTCTCTCATTTGATAATCACATCGCCACAGAGGTCAGGAAATCCTTCTACATGGCTCACCTTATCACAAATGTTTTCTCATCCAGAAAAAAAGAGGTCATTGTTCCCCTCTACATATCACTCATTAGACCCATTATAAAGTACAACGCCCCTTTTGGTATGCACCTCACAAGACATCTACAACAACTGGAAAGGCCACAGAAATGCCTCAAAAAGAGGATTACTGGCCTCAAAGAGATGCCTTGTGCAGACCGTCTCAAAAACTCCAGCTTTACTCCGTCACATATCGCCTACTCAGAGGCGATCTCTGCCTAACATACAAAGCTATATCAAACCCAGAGTTGTTGGATATGCTCCGCTTAAAGAAACCCCAATCCCTCTGAGCTACACGCCCTAGGGACCTAAACCTTGTCACCACAATAAACAGAATATGCTGGATAGATAGATTCCTATCCCAGAGACTTCCCATACTCTGGAACAGACTACCTATTTATGTCAAACAGAGCTCCTCATTAGCACTCTTCAAGAAAAATCTTGATGATTGGATGAGAAATAGGAAATTCACCCCAGGAATCACTTTTTTGGCTCTGCTCGACAGGGGCACAGGAAAATAATTTTCTTGGGTGGCAAAAGCCAGGGTACCTTTTTGGCTAGGCTTATATAGGCCCTTGGGCTAATAGCCGAGTACCTTCCTATGAATCTATGAACAGGGAATCCAAGGCCGAAACAGCAATGACCCTTTTTCTATTCCTATTTATTGTGGTGGATTGGGTGATGACAAGACTACCGTTATAGCAAATGATGCCTTTGAACTTTAACATACATTTCAGATGGGACTGGATGTTACAATAGTTACAGTTTTTCTGCCTTACTTAACATCAGTAAAAATCTATTTTTGGAGAGTGATAGAAGCTTTAGTGGATTCCTAAAAAACATGAACTGAATTGATATATTTCTGAATCTGAAAAGAAGGTAAACCAATATCATTCTGCTTTACTTGAAAATATGCATTTTCACCAATGAATGTCTTTGGGGATTATTCCAAAAGGTTTACTTTTTTATAAATTTCTTAATGGATTAACTTATACTGATCCTTTTTATTGTTAATTGGTAGATTTTTTCCAGCATTGCCTTGGAGTGTTTGAGTTGACTTATCAAGAACAATGTTTTTTTTAGATATTACTTTACAGAGATCAAAATAAATGTTTTGATAATAAGATATATAGGAAGAGTTTTTTTAATGGACATTTACATTTTTGAAGCAATCACCCATATTTATGAAGAGAAATATTCCTAGTGGACAGTTTATTAGAGTCTCCATTCTTATTACTGAAGACTGTGAATGTGATTTTGATGTGGAGCTTATTATACATATGTTTGAACAGAGGGGTGTAGTAGACAGACTCTCCTTCAAATATCTAAAGAAGTCATTAGTAAGAGAAGTACACCATTTGTGCCACATTATTCAAACCATTGATGGGAAAACGCAATTAATAATGTTCATATTAAAGAGGACCCTGTATGTTTTTTGGATATGTATGTTGATAGCTATAATATTCATTGCATTATAAGCAACAACTGAAAAGTCATCATTTGGAAGTGTGATTTAACTAGTGCATTAGGAACACAACGTGTGGTACTATGATATTCAGACAAAGACTATTTCATAGGTCAATAATGTGTTTGATACGATACTTATATCATCAGGAAGCATGCCTAATCTTAACATAGAGGTTTTGGGCTATTGTTTGGATGCATATTGCATAGTCTATTGTCAGAAGGTGAGGTAGACCAAAAGTTTCAATGTTTCCACTGCATTATCTGCTCATAGATTTTCTCTTAAGAGCCCGTATGAGATTTTTTAGAATAACTTCAGTGGTTTGGGGTGTTTCAGTTTGTAGAACGTGCTTTAATAGAGCTCTTTGGTGATGTTTATGAAGGCAGTGTTATGTAGCATATATATTTACATAATAATTTCCTGTTTAAGCTAAGTTTATGTTTTGGTCCTTAACTCAGGAGTTTTTGAGGACTTTTTTCAGTCTTCAACTTAGTTGATGGGGTACCAAACAGGGACAATGCCCAGGGTATTGGTTGACCTAGCTACATCACTGTGGCCAAGTAGACTTGATTTGCCTATAATACAAACATTTTGGTTAATGTCAAGGGTTAAATGTTTACCCATGTCACTTTCCATTAATAATAATTAATTTAATGAATAGATAATGCATGTATGACTAATAAGCCTGTAGTTGATCCAAAGTGCTGTAGTGCCATCCTTGTGAAGAGATACTAATATGGTTGTTCCCTAAGATTCAAATGTACAGCTGGAAGACAGACTAAAGTTAAAGAGATTTAGAAGAGGCTTGTATAAGTGAAGCTTAATCCTTAAGACAGTTAGAAGAGGCTTGTATAAGTGAAGCTTAATCCTTCAGACAGCCTAGAATATGTGCTGGGGCCCAAGGTAGTAATGCTTTTGGGTTTGGAGAGTGCTAATGTGACTTGACCTAGACAGATTTCACATTGGATGGAAGGGGCATAAGTTGAGGAGGGCAACAAGATGTGTGGGCATGTGAAGCTGAAGCTATGCTTCTCCACTAGGATACTAGGTTTGGTTTCTGAGCTGGAACAAAATATACAAGTGAAGAAAGTTCAGAGGCAGAGTGTCACTTCTTTTTTTCCTAATGTGGGATAACAATGCCTTGGGCTTATCCTTGGCATTAATTGTTACTCTGTGTTCATAAATGACTTTGCAGTCCTCAGTGATATGCCTAAAAGCCTTGCTTAATGCTTTCTAGATCACTTCTTAGTGAGAAAGAGAGGAGTTATTATAAACATTAAAAAGTTTTTTTCCCTAAAGAGTTGACTATATTGGAGTTCCACCACATAGAATTACATTTGGATTTATCATAAGTATTGTGATAGATAGGCACAACCTCTTTGACACATTTATACCTGAGGAAATATTGTATTGAATATATCAAATAATTTTTTTTTTTGGAATGTACCTGTTGCCCTTCTCTGGGATACTGGTAAGTAGTAGTAAGTTGGCTTTTGAATAGTCCTGAAATATGGTAATTTCCTTATGGGTGCTGAGGCTCGTATTAAAAGTGAAGGTTAGGTAACCTAATTTTTATTATGGAGGTAGTGACATGAGAGGTAGCAGCTGGTAAGGGTTAGATCAAATATTTTGTTTTGACAAAAGGATTTACTGCCAGCACAGCTAGCTGGAATTTTATAAATAGTTATATGTCATTTGTGAATATCATACTAATTTATATAAGATGATTGTCTTACAAATGTATTATACATGTATGTCATGTGTATATCAAACTGCGCTGTACATATGTTTGTGCTGAAAAGGTATTTGTAAAGTGCTTGTGCTTAAAATCATCAACACTGTGCACTACTGGAAGAGAACAGAGATGTACATGCACTGTTGTAGCTGTTTAAATGTATATGCTTAACAAAGGAAACTGGAGGGTTACCCTCAGTTCAGCAAACTTTAGAAACATATCTGCAATTAAATTACTTTATATGATAGGCCATAAAGATGCTTCAATGGAGTTAGAGACACAAAGTCTGTACTAGAAAGCTTTCTGTATTGTCTTTGGGGTGAAATAATTGCAACTTTGGAAGCATGTAGGAATGAAATTGTTTTATGACTTCCAGCACCTGTCAAAGATCTGAGCAAAAGCCCTTGTATGAGTATTTTTATAGGTAGATGCTAAATACTGCCAGCTTCAGCAATGGGGGTTTTACCTGGGAACTAGAAGTCAGATGACCAGAAATTATGTCATTCTGCAAGCTATCCCAGCAGTAATATTTCAGATATTCTTTTGAGAAGTCTCTTAGTGAGACAGAGTATTCTGCATTCTATTTTGGACCTGACAACAACAACAAAACATCCACCACATCTACCTCGCTCTAACTAAGTTATTAGGGTATAGTAACTCTCTTAGATATAGTCAAAAACATAGTGAAGCTTAATTTAGATATTTTTCTTTATTTGTCTGAGCCTGTCCTACAAAAGTGTTTTAAATATTTCCTGTAATTCTGAACTCTGATATCAGTGTGAATACATATACTGAGTATATTCTTGTTATTTTGTTATTTATTATTATTATTATATATATATATATATTTATTTAAACCTTTCTTTGCAGCTGATCTGCATGTAGAGATATTTAAGTTTGAGAGTACTTGCATATTTATTTGGTGACACTATGAGGACTGCTTTTAATAGCCTAGCTCTTGGTCAAGCTACCATTTGTATTAATATTACACAGCACGATTGGACAACCTTTGTTAAGGGCCCTAAAGTAGCTGATAAGGAGTGACTGGTAGCAGGAATAACTACCTTATAGTCTGGGCAGAAGGAGGCATAGCTAAGGTGGCCTAATGGTTAAGGTGTTTGCCTTACAAGCACAAGGCGCAGGGTTTGAGTCTCACAAGGGATAATTGGCTAAGTTTCAAATGGCTCGCAAGGGCAATTAGCTTAGTATGAACCTTCTAGGGCAGATAGCCTAGTATGAACCTATAACCTCGAAAAAGGGCATAGCAAAATTAATTTAAAATGGGTGGCGAAAGCCAAACACACTCTGGCTGGGCTTATAAATGCCCTAGGGCAAATAGCCTAGTATGAACCTATGAACCTATAACCTGTGTGAGCCTTTCCCAGGTGTGTGTGTGTGTGTGTGTGTGTGTGTGTGTGTGTGTGTGTGTGTGTGTGTGTGTGTGTGTGTGTGTATGTGTATATAAATCAAACCTCAAAGAGTGTGTATACCAGCTACTTGAGCAGGGACACAAAGCACTGATTGGATAGAAAGGTTGTTGGAGGTCTCGGCTTGGTCACTCAGCTAAGATCTCAAATCTATAGCTGTGCCAGCGGGGAGTCTTACTGGGGATCTGAAGGAAGAGGGAGAAACCAGCCCTGGACTGACTGTGGTCTCTGTGTGCCCTTAAGGGAAATTGTGCTTTAAGCGGGGAGCTGCATCTAGAAATACTGTGTGTGTACTTGTTATCTTCGCAGTGAATGTCCCCCACAGGTACCAGTGGTGAGGACTAACACTCCTTGATTACTAGTCCAGTGGAGGGTCATCACATTAATAGCAGTTGATTGAATGGTAATTAATGCTTTCAATAATAAGGTCATAACAGGGGTATTTGACTTAATGGGTAGCTGAATTGACTTAGATAATCAGCATGCTGTAAAGGGACACAGAAAAGGACTTATAGATAGCAAAGCTGTGGTATGTGTTTTTTTAGAGATACATCTGGAGCTCTACAAGTCCTTAGGTGGTATCATTTAAGAATTATCACAATACAATAAGGTTCCTAATAAATATGGACACCTCTCACAAGTCCCAGCTGTTCTGAATGCATCCTAGATACAGCACCTTGGTAATAAGGCAGTGCTATTATTGTTCTCAAAATAAGTTTTGGTAACTAGATAAATGTTGAGTCCTTTGAGCGGAAGTAGGCTTTAAGGACGGACATTTTTTGTTTAAGTTCATAACACTGAACAGATCAGCCCTGATATTGTTTGATTTGAAGTTTGTTAGGTTGGTCTGCTATTGAGTTGAATTTTACCTAAAAGGGCATTACTGGAGCAGCAAAAGTTCTAGCCAGCATTTGAAAGTACTATGAAAAGCGATACAGGCCGGCCATTGTAAAAATGGAAGAACTGTTGATCACCTTGTCCCAAGTAGAGACACATTGGGTCCTCTTAGAATGATACCAATTAAAAAATCAGAAACAACAGATTATTTTATCTTTGACCTAAATCACAATGCTTAATGTTGGAAAGAAAACTGCCCAGTACTAGCGGTTTACCTTCTTTGGAGACATACGTTGTGAGTTTATTTGTGTCTCAATTCATCTCATTGAAAGTACAGCTCCTTAACTCATTTACCAGCAGAAGGATAACCACAAGATCATACACATTTTCAATATTGTATATCAATCTCATTATTCAGTCTGGTGTGTGCAGTATCATTGTGTCTGACAATGGAATCCTCTGTCATAAGACCTTTATGATTCAAAGCAGACCTATGTAACCTTATAGGCTAAGGTTTGCAACCTTGCTGATTTAATTGGTACAGGTGTGAATGTAGATGCTGGTGTACTCCTAGATGCTTGAGGTTTTCTAGGTAGGTGGCTGGGAGGTTTAGGCAAAGACTTTTGACTACCACAGCACAGGTAAGTGTACTGATATGCTTTTGCTTATTGAGATAGCTTGATGTAGAGAGATGTCATTTCACACAGGAGACCTATGCCTTGTCTTCTCAGCAATCAGGGACCCACTATTCCAGAATTTCTGATACCTTCTAACATCAAATAGTGCTACAAATGCCAGAACAATGGATCTAAACCTGCTTTAGCAGATCAATAAAAGAGGGTGGAGAGATAGATCCATTACTCAGTGTTTCCCTTACCTATGGAATAGACTCCCACTACAGATAAAACAGTGTGATAAACTATCTTCATTCAAACGGGGCCTAGATAATTGGATGGGTATTCATAAATTCATCCCAGACTTGAGTGGTCATGTCACCTTGAGATATGATGTACAGTCTAAGGTGGGAACTGACCAGGTCTAATGGTCACAAGATTCAGTAGCCTTGAACTTCCTAGGATTCCAGTGACTCCAGTCTGAGTAGGCATTTGCATCTGTCAAGATTCTGTTGGTGATATCTAGGGTCATGTGATTTCCAGGAAACATGAGATAGTACTTACACTGCTGCAAAATGCCTAATACTACCGGAATGGTCATTCAGGATGTCAGAGCAGCTCATGACTCCATGATGCTGATACATCAACCTACTGCTAAGGATTAAATAAAGTTGTAACATTAGAGGACTGGGGTTAAGATAAATGCATTATTATATAATAGTATTGATGGAATAGGTTAACAACAGAGATGGAGATGCACAAACATATTTAGTAAAGACAATAAAATCAATAGAGATCAGATTAAAGTAAGGCAAGCAATGCAAACATTTGGTGTTATTAACATTAGTTGTATAGTAGATACAATAGATAGGTTTAGATGTAACAGCCGAGTCATCATTAGCAGCATTCACAGTATTAAACAAACAACAACAAAAAAATATCAGTACACTGTATGGTAAAAATGGCGTAAGAGCAGGCAAATCAGCAGACACAGTCTAAGTGCAAAATAGCCTCAGGTGGAAAATCAGTAAATCAGTTTAGAAGCAAAACCATGTTAACCTTTTGAAATGTCATGACCTGCTTTCCTGCTGTACTAAGTTCCATAATGCTGAGACTGAATGGCTCCACATCAGAGTTACATATATTAATTCCAAGATAGCCATTCCTTGGAATACTCCCTTTTCTCCAAGGTACATTGAACTTGGAGTTACTATAAGTTTGGGGCTGTGACACCCCTGAAAAAAAATTTAAAGGAGAAAAAAGATGTTCAGTATTCACTCTTCTTTTGCATTTTTGTGGTTTTTTTCCCAGCTTGTCTGTATGTGGTTTACAAGCGCTAACTTTTTAATAGGGAAACCAAAATCATCAATAGTGGTATAAAACAAATGCAGCTTACTTTTTTGTAATTAACTGAGTGAGGTGACACATATTAAGCATATAAAATATTACCTTATTAGTTAGATGCTAACAGTATGATCAATAATCACGTGAAAAGCTTACTTGACAAGCCACCACAGGATGCACCAAAGCTGTGGCTGGTGCAGTACAGAGCAGCAGGTCAAGGGTATTCCACCATAAGATGGTGAATCACAAATGCTATATACATACTAAAACATGGTTTGGAACAGCTCACAATAATAATCCTATCCACACTGCATAAACTTATATTAGATTTTTGCACTAGGTGGTGTAGGTTTCACAATGTCAGATAGAGCGAGTTTTTGGGTACCTGGGAGATAGTACATGATGCCTAATACGACAGAGAGTAGAACAGCACCTATTCATTGAAAGGTCTGGGATGCTGATGAGTTTCTGAACTGGCCTACAGATTGTTCTGTGATGTGCAGTTTAACTAAATCAATCGCCAGTCTGCACTGCCATCCAAATTTAAAATCCAGGTGATCCCAGGCAACCTTGTTGCCATCTGTAAAAGAAGTGTAAGTGGAATCTTTCACTCCCAAACAAATGAAACAGATGTCCTAAATGAAGAAACTTTCCCTTCCTCTCTCAAAGCACAGGTTAGCAGTCCAGGCAAGTCCAGGCAAGTTTAAGCAGGCATCTCTGATAGGAATCATTAGAGAGGTACAGTGTAGACACATATTGAAAAATGGCTTGTATTACAGTTGCTTACTCCTCCTCCTCCTCTTCTCTTCTTCCTTTGTCTTGTCAAGATGCATAGTCAGCCATGTAACCAGGATACATCCCATACTTTTTCAGACAAGGAGTACCAAGGTCCTCCTTCAATGCTGATAAAAATAATCTGTAACAAACTGAGGTGCAAGAATCTTGAAAAGGATTGGACTACGGAAAGGTCACAATCCTCGGAAGATAAAACCTTCTGGCTGGTTAATAGGCTAGACTAAATAACCTCACCACTACTTTAAAAAATACAACTGGCTGGTTTAGCATCTTAGTTATTTCCAGGAACAAGTATATTCATTTCTTCTGGAAGCTCTCAACATAGCATAAAAAATGACAGTTGCCCAAGAGAAGGCTGTTCTCAAGCAAACTGGTACAGTGCCAATTGAACTCCATCCTTTGCCCAGTCTACCTTAACTCATAGTGCTGATGTTCATGTTATGGCTCACATAGTAAGAAATAAAGCAGGGATACACACCTTGGATCCAGTATCCCAACTCACAGTCGGTGCTTCAGAGTAGACACCAAGCAGTTTCTCCTAATCAGCAGCACTATAACCCTAGGGTTACTGGTGGAGTACAGCACTCAACTTGTCTGTGGTGAGCAGGTCAAAATGCCTGCTATGAACTAGTCCTAGATTGGAAGGATACTGCTGAGGGTTGACTAACCAGGAATTTAGGAATGGTGAGACCAGGAAACTTGTTCTACTACCAAGTCTCTGGTCCCAACTATCTAAGCACAAAATACAAGTATAAGGTATATCCAAACCATCTGAAGGATATTTAACAGCCTAAGCAAACCGCAGTCCCTTCTTAATAAAAATGAGCTCTTTTATAATAGCCATTGAATACTCATTCACCCTTATACTGAGGTCAGTCAATATATGCCTCCTAAGAGACATCAGGACTCTGAAGGCAAAGAAGTCAGTGATCTCCTGAAGGAACGTTCTCATACCACTTGATGGATGGTAGATAAGAAAGCATTATCCATTTTACTACTGCATCTATGGCAAACTCAAAGGAGTAACAAATTCTAATATCTACCATCTTCAGTTTATTTAAGCAATAAAAATTGCACTCCCTTCCTTTCCTCCATCTAACCTACTCTAGGTTAATGTATAACACAGATATTTGTCTTACCCAAATGCTTCATAAATATGTCAATAAATAAAGTAGTTTACATAGTTCTTTAAAATTCCATGTGGAGTTGTAATGGATCTTCTAAATGCTAGGCTATGGTATTAATTCAGCTAGAGAACTTCAAACATATTCATGCATTCTTTCTTACAGTATGCATTTATAAACTAAGTTGGAATTCATTGTCATGATATACAGTGCATATAACTAGTATTATGGGAATGTACAGAAAGTCCATTGGTGACTCATAAGAAACAGTATATATCAAGGATGGATACAAGCAAATTAGAACACATCAGGTATGACTGTGGGGCAAAAAGTTTAAGCAAATAATCTGGAACACATTGATAGTATTTGTAGTTGAATTCAGAGTCAGCCCTATAGGAAAACTAAGGTCATAAGCTACTATAGAGCTATAACTAAGCTGTAGACATCTCCCAATAGAAATATTGTCTGCTTATCAGGACACTGAAGATAAACATCTTTCACTGTCAGTGTAAAGCCACAACAACCACAATGCAGTCTCAAAAGCATGCAGCTTAGTAAAGAGACATTTGATACATAGATGAATGCATATATTTCTGCAAGGTTTATAGCTAGGTGTACATATGAATTGTAATATGAATAAACCTGTCCATGGACTAGGCAGAAGCAAAAATAACTAACTAACTAACTAACTAAGTAAAGTATAAATACATTACTAACCTAATCACCCACCACTGTTGCTGAAACAGTTTCATCAACTACCACTGCTGGTGAATAAGTTTCTCAGTATTTGCCCCTTAAATTAAGTAGGCTTCCCTCCCTAAAGAAAAGGCTAATAGATCCTTGAGACACAGATTATAGCAATGCAAATAGCTCGTAGTACACAGAAATAGGTGACAGACTTCATGGTGAGTTAAAAATTAGTGGTCCATACCTGTATACTAGGCATTCTGGAGTTCTTCATCTCTTGTTTTCTACATTAGAGTAAACAGTGTCTGTCTGTCTCTCTCTCTCACACACACACACACACACACACACACACACACACACACACACACACACACACACACACACACATACACACACACACGCACATACACACACACACACACACACACAGAAACACTCACAGACCCACAGATACATACCAAGACATGCACAGGTACTTGTATGCCCATCCACTGCATTGCTCAATTTCCACAGTAGCATGTCAGTTACAAACCACATGTGCCATGGTGTCATACTGTGCACCCTGAATGCAACATTTTGTGTTTTCAAGATGCTCCTTGTAATGTAGTTAGTGGTGGGTGCATAGCATGGTAATCTGTACACAATCCCAACACTGCACAATGTACTGATCAGATGTTCTCTCGGAAAAATGCTGGCACTATTCTTAACATGGCACACAAACTTCTACTGCTGTGCAACCTGTACTTCTCTCTCTTACATAGAAAATTGCCCATTGTGTCATTGAATACATAATGCTCATCAGTTAGGTTTTAACATCATCCAGAGCAACAATAGCATGCAGTTCTTAAAGCCAACTAAAATGCACACATCCTCAAAATGTTTTGCTTCAAGGTCTGTGTTTAATTCTTCCAAATTTCCACACACACATGCATACATACCGACATGACACACACACACACACACACACACACACACACACACACACACACACACACACACACACACACACACACACACACACACACACCACATCACAACACATATAACCCTGTGTGCGCTCTGCTCATGATTTTGCACTTCCTCTAATGCTTCTCGTGTTTTGATGGAAATAGCATTGCTTTCTCTGAATGCTTCAATATCTTCCTTACTTAGCATTTGACAACCTCCCACACTCTTGTTTGGATTATATTAAATGATCTTCCCTTCCTGCAGCTCCCAATCAGTCACTATCCTGCTGTCTTTAAAACAATAAAAAATATCAAACTTTCCTTACAGATTAACAGCTGTGTCAAACAACCAAAATACCAGTGTCCTTTTACTGAAGCACGCTCCTATAAGTCAAAATTTAAATTGTCACTGCAAACAGAACAAGATCTGAAACTCTGGTGATGTGCATGGCAATTTATTGTTTAGTGACTTGGAGAAATTGAAATAAAAAGCCTCCGTACCTTCTTCATTCAAGCAGTGTACATTTAGTATTTTATTGTCTTAACAATAACCAGTATAGGGTGTGGTGCCCCTGCTCTGGGCCAATAATCAAGTAGCCTGAATCCTTATCACTGACACTGGAGACGGACATTCACTTGGAACAAAAGTGGATACACACAGTATTTCCAGATGCAGTTGTCCGCACTGAGCAGCATTTCCTTTAAGAGCACGCAGGGAACCTACTCAGTCTGGGGGCTGGGTTTCCCTCTCTCTATCCAGGCCCCCAATAAGACTCCCCACTGGCACAGCTGTAGAGATGAGTCCACAGCTGAGTGTCCCAGGCCAAGTCCTCCCCCACCCATCCTGTGAAACTAGTGCTCTGTCTCCCTGCTCCAAGTAGCTGTCACACACACTCTTTGAGATTTAATTTACACACATACACACACACACATACACACACACACACACCCACACACGCACACACACACACACACACACACACACACACACACACACACACACACACACACACACACACACACACACACACACAGAAACACTCACAGACCCACAGATACATACCAAGACATGCACAGGTACTTGTATGCCCATCCACTGCATTGCTCAATTTCCACAGTAGCATGTCAGTTACAAACCACATGTGCCATGGTGTCATACTGTGCACCCTGAATGCAACATTTTGTGTTTTCAAGATGCTCCTTGTAATGTAGTTAGTGGTGGGTGCATAGCATGGTAATCTGTACACAATCCCAACACTGCACAATGTACTGATCAGATGTTCTCTCGGAAAAATGCTGGCACTATTCTTAACATGGCACACAAACTTCTACTGCTGTGCAACCTGTACTTCTCTCTCTCTCTTACATAGAAAATTGCCCATTGTGTCATTGAATACATAATGCTCATCAGTTAGGTTTTAACATCATCCAGAGCAACAATAGCATGCAGTTCTTAAAGCCAACTAAAATGCACACATCCTCAAAATGTTTTGCTTCAAGGTCTGTGTTTAATTCTTCCAAATTTCCACACACACATGCATACATACCGACATGACACATACACACACACACACACACACACACACACACACACACACACACACACCACATCACAACACATATAACCCTGTGTGCGCTCTGCTCATGATTTTGCACTTCCTCTAATGCTTCTCGTGTTTTGATGGAAATAGCATTGCTTTCTCTGAATGCTTCAATATCTTCCTTACTTAGCATTTGACAACCTCCCATGCTCTTGTTTGGATTATATTAAATGATCTTCCCTTCCTGCAGCTCCCAATCAGTCACTATCCTGCTGTCTTTAAAACAATAAAAAATATCAAACTTTTTTTACAGATTAACAGCTGTGTCAAACAACCAAAATACCAGTGTCCTTTTACTGAAGCACGCTCCAATAAGTCAAAATTTAAATTATCACTGCAAACAGAACAAGATCTAAAACTCTGGTGATGTGCATGGCAATCTATTGTTTAGTGACTTGGAGAAATTGAAATAAAAAGCCTCCATACCTTCTTCATTCGAGCAGTGTACATTTAGTATTTTATTGTCTTAACAATAACCAGTATAGGGTGTGATGCCCCTGCTCTGGGCCAATAATCAAGTAGCCTGAATCCTTACCACTGACACTGGAGATGGACATTCACTTGGAACAAAAGTGGATACACAAAGTATTTCCAGATGCAGTTGTCCGCACTGAGCAGCATTTCCTTTAAGAGCACGCAGGGAACCTACTCAGTCTGGGGGCTGGGTTTCCATCTCTCTATCCAGGCCCCCAATAAGACTCCCCACTGGCACAGCTGTAGAGATGAGTCCACAGCTGAGTGTCCCAGGCCAAGTCCTCCCTCACCCATCCTGTGAAACTAGTGCTCTGTCTCCCTGCTCCAAGTAGCTGTCACACACACTCTTTGAGATTTAATTTACACACATACACACACACACACACACACACACACACACACACACACGCACACACACACACACACACACACACCTGGGAAAGGCTGGCACAGATATACCAGCTATGCCCCTTTGCCCAGACTACAAGGATAGATATTTCCACCAGGACATTCCAAAGCCAGCTACTCTAAGGCTTTTACAAGGGCACCTAATTATACTGAGTAAAATTAATACTAATACAAATGGTAGTGTTTGACAATGCAGCAAGGATTTCAGGTTTGGCCCCAGTGTCACCAAATAAATATAAGGACTCTCAAAAGTTAAAATATTCTGTTAAAGACCAGCCACAATGAAAAGTGTAAACATGTTTAACAATAAATAATAAGAAGGGCATGAAAATACTAAATATCTATTTACAATAAACACCAGAGTTTCAATCACAGGAAGATGAATTGCAGCTTCTGGAAGTCATAAAACAATTTCAAACTTCCTCCTTCCAGAGTATAAATTAATTTACTCCAAAGACAATATGGAAGACTTCCTAGTACAGACTTTTTGTCTTTAGCTGCATTGAGACCTGTGAGGTACAATCTTTATGGACTAAATTAATTAATTTAATTTCAGACTATTTTTTAAATTAGCTGGACTGTGATTAACCTCTTCTCTTCCAGTACCTCGGTTACAGTATATACATTTAATCAACTACAATAGCACAGTATGACATATATTTATATTTCTTTTCTGTCCAGCAGGATCCACCGTTGGTAAAATATTTTAACCCAAACAGCTTTACAAGTACATTTTCAACACAAGCACATGTACAAATTAGTTTTATATACAAATCACATGTAATTCTTTAAGAACTCCAGCTAGCTATGCTGGCATATGTTACACCTCCTCTTTCCTAATTCTACTGTCAGAGCTGGCAGTACCTCACACCATCACATGTCTCCCCCCTTTGAAGTCTCAAACCAGTTTTCTCCAGTAACCCTGGGCTGAGAGAATTTATCCTGTCTGGGAATACATTAACCCATACCCTGTCTTTAGAACCCATCTGCATTGGCATTGCTGACCTCACTACAGTGCTGCACTGTCATGTCATATGGCTGCAACCATAGGCTCTACCTTAATAACTTGATATTTTGCTGGCTGGCTCAATGTAGGCATAGATCTCCCTCAGACTACTTCTGCCACCTACTGCAAATTGTTAGCACAAGGACCTCCCAATCATGCTAAGACTTCATCATGTTAACATAGTACAGTTTCTGCCTCTGCCTCCTGCCTAGCAAGTTTACCATGTAGTTAACAACACTGACCTTCCTTACCACTTCAAAGGGTCTCTCCCAAGTGCCTACAGCTTATTGTGTCTGAGAGGAATGAGCACCATATTTTTTTTTAGATTAAATTAGTATTAGGCTAACTGCCCTTGTAGGTTATTTTAAGCCTAGCCAATTACCCCTGTAAGAATCAAAACCTGTACCTTGTGTCTGTAAGGCAAACACCTTAACCATTATGCCACCCTCATGCTCTGAGTGGCTGTCCCACAGCATATACTCAGGCTCGAGCATTCCTGTCATATCAGACCTTTTTCTGCTGTTGTGCTCCTGTCAGGTTCTCCTGGGCCAAGCCCATGAGCTCCCTAAGCCTTGTCCTGAGGTTTTGGACATATGCCATAACAGACTCCTTGTGAGATTCACACTCACCTTCCCACTCATCATGAATCAGATCTAAAGGCTCCCTCACCCTATGCCCATACAGCAACTCAAATGGTGAAAAACCTGCAGATTTCTGGGGCATTTCTCTGTATGCAAACAGCAGATCAGGCAAATATTTGTCCCACTCTCTCTTAAACTCATTTGCGAATACCCATAGCATGGTCTTTAGTGTACAGCTTAACCTCTCCAAACAGCCATTAGTCTGGGGGTGGTAGAGGGTAGTCTTTAGGTACTTCACCCCACAGCACTTCCAAAGACAAGCCAGCAGGGTTGAAATAAAATTGGCACCTCTGTTAGTCAGTATTTCTCTCAGAAAATCTACCCTGCTGAAAATATCAAAATCAGTATTTGCCACCTTTTCTGCCTCAGTGGAGAACAGGGCCACTTCCTCAAGGAATCTAGTAGCATAATCTACTACCACCAGGATATACTTCTTCCCTGTGGAAATTGGGGTACTCAGAGACCCCACAATATCCATAGCCACCCTCTGAAATGGATCTTCAATCACAGGCAAAGGCATCAAAGGGGCTTTGACCTTGTCCCCTGGCTTGCCTACTTTTTGGCAATGCTCACAAGTCCTGCAGTACCCTGTTACATACCAGGCCAATAAAATTCTGTATTATATCTCTTGGTATGCTTTAGGCCCAGGGGCTTTGGCTAGAAGTTCCAGATGGTAGGTTTTACGCACTACCAACTACTGTATTAACTCACCCTCTAGCCCTCTCTCAGGGGCCCACTCTGTATACAGTAACCCTTTGTTCCAATATAAACACTCCCGTTATCCTTAAGAATCTGTTGCCTCCCTAGCTACCTCCCTCAAGCCTCTTAGTTTAGGGTCAAAGAGCTGAGACTGTCTCAACTCTATCTTTGTGACTCTTACCAGCTCTCCAGTCACAAAAAGTCTGGTATCCTCTGACAGCAGTGCCTCATCGTCAGCCTGGGTACTGCAACTCACCTCTGCCCTTGCAGTCACTCTGTCCAGGGGAACATCAGCACCCACCATCAGCTGTGGCTTACCTTCAGGCTCACTGCTACAGGTTAGCACACTTCATGAAATAGCCAGCTCACCAGCCCTGGCTTCAGGTGTGGAGTCTGTCTGGGTATCCCTCAGACCACCAGACCCACATGCCTGTCTCTAAGCTTGACTGCATGTAACTGCATGCTCACAAGGTACTGCATTATCAAATCCATTCCTATCAAGACATCTGCAGGAATATCCTTAAGCACACCTACTTGCTTGCTTCCTTTTCCACCCTCCCTTTCAATGTGAACCCTGGCCAAGGGCATTTGGAAATCGGTCCCTCCTAAATCTCTGACTTGAGTGGATTGCCCAATCAAATACTGCTCCTGTTTAATCACTGCAGGCTTCACAATGGTTATGTCAGAGGCTGTGTTTCTCTTAGCAGTGGCCTATTTTCCATCTACTAACATAGGATATAAACTCCAGTGATAGTCTGGTACACCTGTTGTCTCCAGACCGCTTACCACTGGTATGCTGTTAGTCCCTCTTGCTGGCTCCCCCACGTTTTGTTCCCCACCTTACCTCCATGAATATCTGTATGCTACATGACCCCACTGGTTACATTTAAAACATCTAACTATTGATCCTGACCATGTACCTGAACTAGTGGCCTCCCCTTTTACTGATGGACTCTGTTGGGGTAGCTTAAGATGCTCACCATGGGTTCCTTATATCCATGTGCAGTACTGTGTATCCCCTTTGTGTGCAGTGATACCTTGCTTGTTAAGTAGAGATCCCTTTTCTCCCCAGCTCATCTGCAGAGTTACACTCCTGGTGTGCCAAACAGATTGTCTTATCTTCAGGCAAAGTGCTAAGTGCTTGTTCCTTCACCAAAAGTTTTCCCAGCCTTTCAAAAGTGGTGACCTGACATCCACTCACCCACCTATGAAAATAAGTGCTTAGCTCAGCAATATAATCACATACACTTTCATCTGCCTTGCGTTTTATGCTCACAAAACCTTTTTCTCTAAGCTTCAGGTGTTAACTTAAAGCATTCTAATAAACATTGTTTGACTTTATTATAATTTAAACAATTCATATCAGACAATTTATAAACAGCAACTACAGCTTTACCATGGAGTAACAGGGGGTCAGGAACTGTACCCAGAGCCCTTGATCAACATTATACTGTTTATATACTCTTAAACATATGAATACATTTATCAAAATTATCACACTTTGTAAACTGTGGAAGAAATTTACTGACCTTTATTACTTCTGGTTTTGGTTATTCTCTTCTCCATTGCCTCCATGACCCTGATGAAGAGTCAGCATATTACTCTCACATTGATGCTGATTCTTATTTTCTTTGGCCTCCAAATGCTGCAGTCTCTCTGCTGATTCTAATTCCATGTTTTGCCTCTAGTTCAAGCCTGTTTAACTCCAGATGTTTTTTTTAAGTCCTTTGAGGAAAAGGTGAACTGCCCTGTTTCTGAAGGCTGTACATCCCTATCACCAGACTGATTGTCCTCCAGGTTGCTGGTCCATGCTGCAGCTGTGATTAAGGCTGAAATAATTTCCTCTTTAGTCAGGTTAGCATGCACCAGTCCTTTTTCTTAGCACAATTTGGCCAACTGGTTCTTTGCTAGTTCACCATAATCCTCTGCTGACATCTTTGCCTGCTTTCCTCGACTAAACGAAACTAACAAAAATAAATAAAACTGTTGTGAAAATGAAAGTCTATAAGTTTACCTTGTGGTTGCTGGGAGTACACACACACATTCAGTGGCAACTACCTACAGGCTACAGAAGTTCAATTAATATCCACACCACTGCTCACCAATATGTGATCCCACACTTCTTGTTCAGTAATCAAGGAGCCTGATTCCTCACCACTGACACTGGAGATGGACATTCACTTGGAACAAAAATGGATGCATACAGTATTTCCAGAAGCAGATCTCTGCACCAAGCACAATTTCCCTTAAGAGCACACAGAGAACACATTCAGTTCAGGGACTGGGTTTCCCTCTCTATAACAAGGCCCCCAATAAGGCTCCCCACATACACAACTGTAGAGTTGAGTCCTCAGCTGAGTGTCCCAGGCCAAGCCCTACACCATCTTTTCTGTGAAATCAATGCTCTGTGTCCTTGCTCCAAGTAGCTAGCACAAACACTCTTTGAGATTTGATTTTCACACACACACACACACACACACACACACACACACACACACACACACACACACACACACACACACACACATCTGGGAAAGGCAGGCACAGATTTACTAGCTATGGCCCTCTGCCCTGACTATAAAGTAGATAATGCCACCAGGACACTCCAAAGCCAGCTACTCTAAGGCACTTACAAGGGTACCTAATTATACTATAAATACAAAATTTATTCTAATACAAATGGTAGTGTTTTACCAATGCAATAAGGCTTTCGGGAGTGGCCACAGTGTCACCAAATAAATATAAGTATCCTCAAAGGTTAAAATATTCTCTAAAAGATGAGCCACAATGAAAAGTTTAAATATATTTAATGATAAACTACAAAAATAACATATCTATTTCCAATAAACACCAGAGTTTAAACCACAGGAAATATTAAAATAACACAGATGAGTAGATTCACACACATACACAAAAACAGTATCGGACTAATCTCACTATATTTTCCTGACTAATCTAAATAATTACTATTCCCTGGTTACTTACTAAAGCAAGGCAAGATGAAGTGGGTGAGTTGTCTTGTCAGTTCCAAAAACAGACTGCTCTGAGACTTCTGTCTCATCAGGTATTAAAACATCATTTCAGTCCGTGATTACAGAATGACATCACACAAATCTGGTCATCTGACTTCTGGTTCCCATACTACCCCCTTTACTATCAACTGAACCAGAATCTAGCACATAGGTGTCAATAAGACACACACATACTGCTTTTCTGAGGTCTTTTGCAGCTTCTGGAAGTCATAAAACAATTTCAAAATTCCACCTTTCCAGAGTAGCAATTACCCCAAGGATAATACAAAAGGCTTCCTACTATAGACTTTTTGTGTCTGGCTGCAATTAGACTTGTGCAATGCAAGTGAGATTCAATCTATATGGCCAAAATTAATTAATTTAATTTCAGATTACTTTTTAAAGTTAGCTGGACTGAAACTAACCTCTTATCTTCCAGTATCCTCTGTTACAATATATACTTTTAATCAGTTACAATAGTACAGTCTGACATGCATGTATATTTCTTTTTTGTCCAGAAGGACCCACTGTTGGTACATTTTTTAACTCAAGCAGCTTTACAAATACATTTTCAACACAAGCACCTATATAAATCAGTTTGATATACAAATCACATATAATTGTTTATAAAACTCCAGCTAGCTATGCTGACATATGTTACACCTCCACTGCCCTACTTTTCCTGGCATAGCTAGCAATACCTCACTCCATCACATAGGGCACCCTTACACTAGTTATTTTTTACACATTTTGTAGGAAAGACAATCTTCTAATGACATTGCATGTTTGCACAAAGATGTTACCAATTTTTTCTGTGTCTTCTTGTGATTTTCCAGATAACATTACATGTGAGTCCTTTGCACTGCTTTTTGACTTTTTTAAATTCAATAAGCATTTCTCTGGGAATGTTTCTTTTACTGGGTGAAGTTCTATCCCATTGATTGCTTCTGCAACCTCTAAGCCTCAGGTGCACACCCCACTGCATTTCCCCTCGCTAATGCTAAGGCTGACTTCACTTCCTTACCTTACCCCCAATTCCCACCCACCACAACCTATTATAAATTTAAACCACTCTGTCTCCACTCCATATTCACAAATTCAAGTAAGATGAAACCACTTCATTCTATTTCTTTGCTTTCCCACTATCTATCTTAAAACAATCACTACTTCTCCTAACAGACATTATCCATCCATCCTACTGGTAAAACTGTATTCTCCTTCTAATGTGGTTTCAGTCATCATACTATTACTGCTTCCAACCACTGTAACTCACTTGTATATCAACCCAATATTCAGTAAAGAATTATATCAATACTGTAAACTCTAACTCTTTACAAATAACTGTTTTCCAATGCTAAACCTCCTATACCACCAGTCACTCAGCTGCTAAACAATCATGCTACAACCACCCAATATCTTATGCTTTGTGCTGCTTCTCCACTCAGATCTTTCCACTCTTAGCCCACTTAATACCTACTACCACATCTATTAAAATAACGCCCATCACCCACAATCTACCAATTCTCATTCCACACTTGAAAACTCTACTCATAACCCTAATATAATCACACCAGCCCTTTACTCCTCTTCCACTATACTCTTCATTAAGCAAAACATGCACTATCTCAGATATTCTATTTATTATATTTTAAGATCAGATCTAAAAACATGAGAAAAATAAAATGGATTTACCTTCCACCATGCACTTACAGTGGAGACATGCATCAGAACCCTGGCCCTACCTATTACAGTCAATCTAAATTCACCTCCACCAGCTCCTCCTGCACTAATTCAAAATGAATCACAATTTGGCTTTGGCAACCTCCAAACACTCTATCCCACACAGTTTGGCTTCTTCAAGGGGAGGTCATGTCTATTAAATTTGGTCGACTTTTTTGGGACAATCACCAAAGCCATGGATGAGGGGAAGACAGTGCACACCACCTACCTTGACTTGGACAAAGCCTTCGACACTATTCCCCACTCCAGCATAATAGATAAACTCTCTCAACTAGGCATCAATCCATATGTTACCAGATGGATAGCCAGCTGGCTCACTGATAGAACCCACCTAGTCAAAATAGGGGAAGCTACCTCAAGCAGTAGACCTGTATCGAGTGGTGTACCCCAGGGTTCAATCTTGGGGCCTCTGTTATTTGGGATATACTTTCTGAGGTACAGGCAAAAGCCAATGGGCTGTGGCTGACCTAGCTTGCAGATGACTGCAAGTTGGGAGCTGTCATCAATTCCCCTAGTGACGTGGACATCCTTCAAGAGGGTCTCACCCAAACAAATAACTGGTGCCAGAAACATGGCCTCAAGCTGAATACAAAAAAATGCCTCATCATCCCCTTTGGGGAGAGATATGTCCCTTCAAATGATCACAATAATAACGTTCTAAGCATGCAGTCAGTCGTGAGATATTTGCGCACCCAGATTGATAGCAGCCCGGCTTTTGACCAGCATGTTGCTTCCTTCCATTGTACAGAAAGTTTCTACATGGCCCACCTCATAAGTAAGGGTATCTCATCCAGGGACAAGGAGATCATAACATCCCTGTATTCTTCCCTTATAAGGCCCATTATTGAGCACAATGCCCCATTTGGCATGTACCTCGCAAAGCACATGCAGCTGCTGGAGAGACCACAGAGGTTCCTCACCAGGAGAATCTAGGGCCTCAAAAATATACCAGACACTTATAGGCTAAATGCCCTATCCCTCTACTCTGTTTCATACAGACTCCTCAGAGGTGACCTCTGCCTGACATACAAGATTATCTTGGATCCCTCCTTGATGGGTCTGCTGCATATCCGCAAGTCAAGCTCCACTCAATTAACCCATACGTGTGGCCTCAATCTGGTCTGTGACATCAATACGACTTGCTGGTGGGACAGATTTGTGTCCCAGAGACTCCCCCATCTATGGAATAGACTCCCTGTCCATGTCACGCAGAGTACCTCTTTACCCCTTTTTAAGTGCAATCTGGATAACTGGATGGGAAATAGAAAATATATCCCTGGGATTCCACCTGTGTCCCTGCTAGACAGGGACATCAGGTGCTGATTTGTCTATGCATGGGATAAACTCTTGACTAGGCTTATAAGGGCCTCAGGGCCAATAGCCAACTTCCTATGATTCTGTGATCCTATGAGTTCTTCCTTCCCTCCCTCTATGTCATTTGCCTAAATATCATAAGCCTAACAATAAGATATTTGATTTTCATAATTGGAAAACTTTACATCATCCTGACGAAATTGTGATAACTGAAACTTAATATAAATGATGCAGCTATCTTCCTCCTGGCTATAACATTATAAGACAAGACAGAACTCAAAATAATAAAGGCAGGTGGAGTTGTTATTATCTGTGAAAACTCTCTGTCTAGGTTGAATGTCTTACCCAAGCCCTCCCCCATTTTAATAATGTAGAATTGCTAATAACACATCTCAAGCTCAACCAAAATAAATTTTTGTACATTATAGCCAACTATATACCAGGAAGAATTATTAATACCATAGAAGATCTCTTCACCTGGGTCACAGTCAACATCATAAAAGAGTAAATATTACTGGAATATTTTAACATTGATTAGCTCTTTACTGTTTCCAACAAACCTGCAAATGCAATAAACCTCTGTGGCATTTCACAACTAACATTTTACCCTATTCACAATAACAAAACTGTAACAATAAAGCAGTTATTGACTGAATTCTTACCTCTTCCCCAGGCAAATTCTCATACTCTGGATCTTTTTCTGACTATGTTAGCAACCACCAACAAATTTTTGACATTAGAAGACATGAACAGGCACCCTCCACACACATGCACACACACACACACACACACACACACACACACACACACACACACACACACACACACACACACACACACACACACACACACACACACACACACACACACACACACACACACACACACACACACACAAACACACACACACACACACACACACACACACACACACACACACACACACACACACACACACACACACACAGCATAGGCCACAACCTAGCAAACTTTAACAATGATATCTTCATATCTAGTCTACAGCACTGCAATTGTTCCAACTTAATAACTCTCTCTCCTTAGAGGAAACCATTCCTTAATTTAATCTTCCTATATTAAGTAACCCCACTCAGAGCAAAATAAGTCAAATCCAACCCAGACCCATGGCTAACTACAAGGACTAAACAGCTTATGGTACTCATAGTCAAAGCCTGTAAGATGTGGACCACTAATAACTCTCAGTCAGACCATAATACTATAAATATATCAGGAATATTGTTAATTATCATGTCTAACCAAACAAAAAAATACTTCACAAAAACCTAAGAGCAAAACCTTAACCATTCAAATTATTTCTGTTCCTCCATAAACTGCATCACTCCAGCCATTCCACCCAGCCTTCATTTGACCTCTCCATTATAAGTACCTCTGAAAACATCGTCATTCAATTCAATGCACATCTAATCCAGTTTCCGCCCTACTAAGTAAAGGTGCCCCTTCTGCAACCTACTTTCCTTTGCAGGTTAGTCATCACTCCAACTATTTCTCACTAATTCCAGTCTCTTTTGCAATCATAAAAAGACATCTTGTCAAACATGGGCCTACCACAATTACACCTGACAACTTACTAGCTTAATACCTTACACTTGCAGGAGAGTTGATTGCCTTTCCTGTCTATATTCTAAGTAATCAAACCATTAAAGAATCCCATGTTCTGCCAGTCTGGAAAAATATGTATTCTTCTTTATAAAAGAGGTACATCAACTAAACTCACCAACTTCTATCCCATAGATGTTTTATCTCTTCTGTCCAAAATAATCAAAAAATGCATTCAGGCACAACTACTCTCTCATGCAATTCTTACACCATACCTGCATGGTTTCCATACACACCACAGTATCACTGTACACTTCTTAGTTTCATCAATTCTGTAAACTCAAATAGAAACAATGATAACATGGCATCAGTCATCTTTCTGGACCTATCAAAAGATTTTAACACCATCTCGCACCATGTTCTATTTACAAAATAGTCATCCTTTAAATGCTATACTCCTGTCTGACTTGGATCCACTGTTATCTTTTAAACAGATTACAGTCTGTTTAGTGGGAAAATCGTCTCCAGTTTCCATCCTGTGACACTCAGTATCCTTCGGTGATCTGTACATGGCCCTGTAATCAATGACCACTCCTTAGCTAGTAAAAATGCACATGTAGTCCAGTATGTGCTGAGTCCACATATATCTGTTCTGTGCAAAACCTCAACTCTCTGTAGAAACCAATCCAAGAGTCCTTCATCACAATAGAAAAGTGGCTATCCAAAAATCTTTTCGTCAACTTAAGAAATTTAAGCTAAGTTTCTTCCCCTCCAAGCAGTATGATGAACAATTTATCTACAACATCCAAACAGTAGACAGAAACTGATCTTTTTCAGTATACCAAACTCTCAGGAGTACTTGTAGAGGAAAATCTGAAATCTGACTATCCCATTCAGTACACAGTAAGGAAATCACTTAAAAATTAGGCTACCTTTCCAAAATCAAAACTTATCTGTTTGATTCTACCAGAAAACACACTGCAGCTACCCTTTGTCTGGCCACATTTCTTTAATCTGCACCTATATTTACCAAGCTACAGGCCACTAACTTACACAAGCTTTAACAGTGCTATAATAAGATTGCCAAATTTACTTCACATTACCTATATAGGACTCTTGACTCTGTAGCACTCAAACAGTAGCACTGGCTTGAGCTGTCACACCACCTTACATACTCCCAACGTCTCACCATACAGAATCTTATAAACAAATCGCAAAATTGTCTAGTCCTTGCCAGTGTAATTACCAGTATAATTCATGCTGTCTGCAAATAAACTCTTACTACAAATAACCAAAGTTAGCAACTCTGCCATTATCTCTTTATATTCTAGCTATGCTTCCAGAATCCTGAACACTATCCCTCTTTCTGTCAAAAATGTCAGACCTTTACAATCCTTAAAAGCACAAATAAAATCTCATCTAATAAGCTCATTGATCTGTCAGTATTGTTCCTCAGGCAAAATTGCATAGTTTCCTAACTGTACAGTCAAACCTCTGCATCATAATCCAACCTTCAAAGTGACATCTGTTTTGGACTTTTAGTCTAACATTCATTCTAGATATCAAACAATCATTTTTCACTCTTTTGTGTACTCCTACTACATGCAGCATCAGCATTAGTTTTGCTTTTCTTTTCCACAGTTATGTTTGCAATTTTATTCACATTTATCCAGTAGAATGAAATGCCTCATATTTTTATAAAACATCTGCCAAAGTTGCTATGGTCAATCACTGTTCTGAAGTACATATTGATACCAGTTTCTGAATCCTTTAAGGCTATAGTTTCTGGAGTTTTTTCTCCCCAAGCCTTTTCCAAAAAGGAATCTTCTACCCAGTCAGACTTTCCAAGTGAACAAAAGCAATAAATAAAAAAGAACTAAATAAATAAACAAATAAATAAATTGATTGATTAATTAATTTCCCTACCTCGTAGGGAGTCTCTGACATGAAGGTGAGAGCTGACTGTAGCAGGTCATCATCCAGGCAGTCATAGATGCAGTTTGTGCTTCTACACTACTCTGGTAGTATAAAGAATGACTGTTTTTCTATTTTAGGCTATTATTTCCCTCTAGGTGGCTGTTGTGAACACTCATATCACCACAGGAAATTACTACACCCTTCCTGTGTATATGAGTGCTCTGACCAATGTATTTATGAGGGAAACCATCACTGGGCTGGCTTACTAAGCCTAGACTGAATTCCCATCTAATGGAAGCAGCTATATCATCTGCATGGCTGTAAGCCTCCACTTGCATGTGGAGAAGAAGCCCACTGGACCACCACATCTTCTACCTCGAGCACAAGATACTCAAGACACTTCCCCGCCCAGCTCTTCCAGTGCCCAAGTCACAAACTGAACTCAGGTCATTTGTGGTGTAGTTAGGACTTTATCCCTGTATGCCTCAAACCCAAACTCTTTTTTCAGATTTCAATAACATTTCCTGCTTACATTTAAAATATCTTGACCCCTAAGGAAGCACTAATGATTTTATAGTTTTACAGGGTATATAGTGTTCAATACAGTATGCTCTGCTGATATTAGCAGACCATATTTGAAAATTAGGGGCATATTTAACAGCCAAAAAGGTATGTCCTGGTCATGAGGGAGGGTTTATTAGCCAATCTAACTTTGTTAATAGCCCATGCCCACAGCTGAGTGACAGCTTTGCATTCCAATACCTTATCTAAACCACATCTCCCTCATGACTAATTATTTTGTTTACTCAGTTTTTTTAATCTATCCTGGGATATGTGCCACATGGGTAAATTGTAAAAGAGATGAAGGTTTGAGGTCCACACAGGATATGAGGATGCATTTCCAATCCCTGAGGGAAAATATATAATGTACTGTGTTTTCCCATGTCCAACATACCTGTTTCATATATACTACCAATGGGTATAACCTTTTCGGTTTAAATTTAGAATCAGTAATACATTTGGTATAGCTTGACATTCAAACCGTATTTATTTATTTATTTTACATTTGTTTACTGGGAAAGTGCAACTGGGATAAGGCCCATTTTCAGTGGAGACCCGGTGAGAAAAGCTCCACATATAGAGATTATACAAAATTTATATAAGAAATTATACAAAAGTTGTACAAGAGATTATACAAAATTTTTTCAAGAAATTATACAAAAAAATAATACAAGACTTACAGTACATCAGTATGTGTATAACATACAATAGCATGTTACATTATTATTATTATTATTATTATTAGTAGTAGTAGTAGTATTTTAACAGTATGTTAAAATACAACAGTCTGTGTGTTCGATCATTGTATCCATACTTTATGTAGGAGATAAAATACAACCTCAACAGAAAATGTTGCCCCCAAGGTATATTGGAAGTTTTAGGATCCCTCTGTTGAACAGACAGTTATGACTACAGCATAGGTGAGGAGTGATTCTATATCAGTGAGAAAGAATGTTGACTTACCAATACAATTATTTCATAATAATATCCATTACCCTTCTGTCAGACATTGATATGAGTCTCTAACCACTGAGTACTCTTTTTGTTTTCACACCACCTTTGTGGATAATATTTTCAAACCAGTCCTGAAATTCCGGTGGATCCCAAACGTTGTTGGCTGTGACATGTTTGGGTGTTATTTCTGTTGTTACAGGTAAGTGTACATCTCTATATCAGACCACAATGGTTTAGTTTTACCGCTGGCATGAAGATTCTGGGTG